>NW_015505997.1:293922-297570 GCF_001515645.1 Sinocyclocheilus grahami
GCGGCCCGCAACGCTGGCCTGTACGTGCTCGACAACCCGGTCGGTGTATTCTTGTCGAGCCGCCAAGCGCTCTGTGAACTGCTGCTGGCGCACCGCGAGCTCGGTGAGATGTCGGATGATCTCTTCCATTTCCCGGGAGAGAGAGCGGTACTCCTAGAGTGATCACACAAGACAACCTGGCGTTAGTGATCTATGTCTCAATCCACCTCTATGCCCGCATTCTCCACCATATGTAGCGGGGTGAATGAAACCACAGACACAGAACTGCGGGAAGTCCCCCAGGAGGGTGCTTTATTCACACGTGGTGCTCGTCGTGCGCAGGTGAGGTGTCTGGGCAGCGGGGTCATACGGTGCTCGGGGGGGTAGTGCGTCACTCGGTGCTCGTGGAGGGCTGCTGATCACTCGTCCGGAGGGTCGCTGGTCTCTACACAGGAGGAGAAGAAACAAAACAGACATTAGTTTCCGCCTGGAGCTCCTCTTCCACCTTCCTCCTGTGTGCCTTCTCTCCTGGCTTTAAGGCCTGCGGGAATGAGCTCCAGCTGCGCCAATCATCCTGCACAGGTGGCGGTAGTTTGTGATTGGGGTGGGAGCGGCGTTTCCAGGGCGACGCTGATTTGGAATATATATATACCCCACAATATATATATATATATATATATATATATATATATATATATATATATATACACACAATATTACATTTTTTCCCACAATATTATATATATATATACATACAATATTGTGGAAAAAAATTTTATATTGTGAAATATTATTATGATGTAAAATAACATTTTTCTATTTGAATACATTAAAATCGAATTTATTCCTGTGATCAAAGCTGAATTTTCAGCATCATTACTCCAGTCTTCAGTGTCACATGATCCTTCAGAAATCATTCTAACAGCACAACTGTTGCCAACATTGATGATTCTAATACTAAATCATAAAATAAAGCATATTAGAATGATTTCTTAAGGATCACACACATATGTGTTCCTGTGGCTCAGTGGTAGAGCATTGCGTTAATGGCGCAAAAGGTTGTGGATTTGATTCCCAGGGAACACACATACTGGTAAAAAGTGTACAGCCTGAATGTACTGTAAGTTGCTTTGGATAAATAACTTGCATAAATTATATATATTTCATAAGGTCCCCTTTCCTGCATAGTTTAGCGCCAACCCTAATCAAAGAACAACACCTGAAAGGTTAACAAGCTAACCAAGGTCTTCAGGATCACAAGAAAGTTCTAAGCAGGTAAGTTTTTATCTATATACTAATTATAAATTGTTTATTATTGTCGTTATACGTTAATCATACAAATGCAACCACGTTTGGTTTTGAGAAAAAAATAACGCCTTGTACGGATCCATTGCCCCCTCTACTGGACAATATACAACAACACACAGAAAGAGGCCAAACGCTGCACTTCATCTCATAACAGCACACTGCGAATCCTGCTTTTGAATAAGAACCGCTATATGCGTCATTGAAAATTATGAAAATGTCACGGAAGAGCCGGTGTGAGTGTATTGGCCGATGTGATTGTGACACAAGCTGAAATGAACAGCCACACATTCATTATCCAAACAGCCATAACGCACACGAAGAGGCGTATTATTCCCCTGAATTCCTCAGGAAAAACCCAGATCTGTGACAACTCAAACAAAACGGCCCCAGAAGAGCCCACAGGTTCTGAACACAAGCCACAGACATTCTGCCATCTAATGCCAGAATTAGGAAAGAAATAATGTTCAATTCAAGCCATGACCACACCAGAAAAACGAAGAGGAAAAGAAGAAACAGCACCACTGCCGTCTGATATTTAATAACAGTTCAATAAAGAAAAAACCTGGCCAGTTAGTAGTCTACATTTCTTGTCTGCTGATTATAGACTAGCGACAGAAACGTCTCTCAAACACAGCTAGATGTTCTGATTTGCACACGCGCGCGCGTATGAACATTTTTCCTGTGGGTACACCATAATTTAATGCACAGCTCAAAGAAGAAGAAGAAGAAGAAATATCTTCATCCAAATAAATTTTCCCTAGCTCATACCAGGGGGCTCCACTGTCAGCTGATGTTTACAACACTACTTACAATGCAACACTGTTCTGAACTCAAACAAAACGGCCCCAGAAGAGCCCACAGGTTCTGAACACAAGCCACAGACATTCTGCCATCTAATGCCAGAATTATGAAAGAAATAATGTTCAATTCAAGCCATGACCACACCAGAAAAACGAAGAGGAAAAGAAGAAACAGCACCACTGCCGTCTGATATTTAATAACAGTTCAATAAAGAAAAAACCTGGCCAGTTAGTAGTCAGTGTTATTATAGTATCACTGATACGTGATACACTATTATAGTTTTTTGTTAATCTTTGAAATTAGTGTTTAATATTTACCATTTTTATTTTAGTTTTATTTCTAGAATTGTGGATATTTCTAGAAGTGTTTTGTAAGTTGTGTACGTTATGTGTATAGTGTAGCCTACGTCAAGTTCGTTAGGTAAATAGCACTGAATAAAATTTGTACTTAGTCTGAATTGATCGAAACGTAGGCCTATATAGCCTAATAAAAAAGGTGTAAACTTTTATTTAAAACAATTATACACAAACGAATCGAATAAGCATTGAGCACCATGATGCACACCAGTAAGCTAATAACGCACAAATATCAAGTAAAATAATTGTAAGTTGTGTACGTTATGTGTATAGTGTAGCCTACGTCAAGTTCGTTAGGTAAATAGCACTGAATAAAATTTGTACTTAGTCTGAATTTATCGAAACGTAGGCCTATATAGCCTAATAAAAAAGGTGTAAACTTTTATTTAAAACAATTATACACAAACGAATCGAATAAGCATTGAGCACCATGATGCACACCAGTAAGCTAATAACGCACAAATATCAAGTAAAATAACCAGTTTTCCCTGTTTACATGCATATCAGTAACCTGACAACGCAAGTAAGCTGCATTTACATGACTTAATTAATAAATCAGGTTAATTAAATTATATATTTCAGCAACAAAATCTCAAATGAACTGCCCCAAGAATGCTGTTCCTTTAAAAAGCGTTAAAAAGCTTATTTTTCAAGCTAGACCATCCACTACACATATGCAGTCTTAAAGGGGTCATATGATGCGATTTCAAGTTTTCCTTTCTCTTTGGAGTGTTACAAGCTGTTTGTGCATAGATACGATCCCTGAAGTTGCAAAGACTAAAGTCTCAAAACCAAAGAGATATTCTTTATCAAATTAAGACTTTGCCACGCCCCCCTAAAACGGCTCGTTCTAACACGCCCCCACATATCTAGGTCACTATGTGGGAATATTTGCATAATGCGCCCAAATGTCCATGCAAAGAAAGAAGGCGTGGTTTCAGTAACCGCAGTTAGTGTTGAAGCAGCCATGTCTCTGCGAAAGCAAAAGTTTTTTTTGGCCTTCCGAAAATAGATGCATTTAGGAATCTTTAAGATGACTTACAACAGAACAGCAATGCATTTTATGGATGACCGAGAGGAGGTAATTCTGAAGGAGGTCATTCTGAATTTGCTATGACAATCTGTCGCTTCTGAATCAGCTACTGTTTTGTTATTAGTTTAAGTATTTGCTATTGACTGTTCAAATGCGGAGTTTTGCGCATCG
>NW_015505997.1:298229-298617 GCF_001515645.1 Sinocyclocheilus grahami
AGAGGACCTACAATAATGTACAGTATTTGAAAAATAATGGGTTTTTTGAACATTAAAGCATGTCAACGTATTCTGTTACACCAAATACACAAAATAATGATCTTTAAAAAGTATCATATGACCCCTTTAAAGGTACAATATGTAAGTTTTCACCGCTAGAGGGCGGAAGGCGCAGCTGACACAGAACAGCATACGTTGTTTACGTCCAGCGGATATTCTCCAAAATGGCGCTACAGGGTGATGCGGAGGAGACAAATTGTTGAATAGAGTCGTTTTTTTTTCTTTTGCGCACAAAAAGTATTCTAGTAGCTTCGTATAATTGCGGAAGAACCACTGATGTCACATGGATTATTTTACCGATCTCCTTGCTACGTTTCTGGACTTAGGA
>NW_015505997.1:298725-313358 GCF_001515645.1 Sinocyclocheilus grahami
ACAATAATGTACAGTATTTGAAAAATAATGGGTTTTTTGAACATTAAAGCATGTCAACGTATTCTGTTACACCAAATACACAAAATAATGATCTTTAAAAAGTATCATATGACCCCTTTAAAGGTACAATATGTAAGTTTTCACCGCTAGAGGGCGGAAGGCGCAGCTGACACAGAACAGCATACGTTGTTTACGTCCAGCGGATATTCTCCAAAATGGCGCTACAGGGTGATGCGGAGGAGACAAATTGTTGAATAGAGTCGTTTTTTTTTCTTTTGCGCACAAAAAGTATTCTAGTAGCTTCGTATAATTGCGGAAGAACCACTGATGTCACATGGATTATTTTACCGATCTCCTTGCTACGTTTCTGGACTTAGGAACATTTCAGTTGTATTGCTGTCTATGCAGGGTCAGACAGCTCTCATATTCAATCAAAAGTATCTTAATTTGTGTTTGGAAGATGAACGAAGGTCTTGCGGGTTTGAAACGACATGAGGGTGAGTAATTAATGACAGAATTTTTTTTTGGGTGAACTAACCCTTTAAAGAGTTATTAACATTGTAGTATGAAGCAGAGTGAGGAGGAAAGCCGTCAAAGCGAAACGAGGCCACTGAAGCAATTGCTAATGAGAGACGAGAGTGACACACGGCTTGAAAGCAGCGGAACTTTTATTATGCCACACTTTAGCGCTTCCGCTCCTTCCGGTCGTGCGTATGTGGGGTAAAGCAGCGCTGTTTTATCATACTAGATCAAATTGAAAGTTCTGTTATAATGCCACTCTGTGCGGTGGTCACCTGTCTAATAAAACACACAACATATTAAAGCGTCTTTGGTGTTTACATGTTTTCTACAAAACAAAACCGGAAATCGAGGGGTTATGACGTCATTGGCAGGTGACACAATGACACTATGGAAACGTCCCGCGTCACTAGTTAAAATTGCGTATTTCTCTGGATTTAAACATTCTTCGAAACATTTGGGATAATGTAAGTACACAAGTCAGCAAAATATATAACACTGTTCTAGTCAGCCATTGGCTGTTTTATTCAGAAGGTGGTTTTGGATATTTTAATAAAAAAATCTTACATATTGCACCTTTAAGCACGAGCATAGATATGACATATCTATGAGCGCGAGTCTGCCAAGTTTTCATGGGAACCGGAGCTTGTAATGGTAGCTGCAGTGACGCAATGACTTTACCAATCAGCCATTGGCTGTTTTATTCAGAGGGTGGGACTACTCTGCCATATTGCACGTTGCAGTTACCAGTTTCTCCTATTCATTAGTACCAGGATTGAACCGTCTTTGTATTTCTATAGTTTTTGCTTGTGTGTTCTATGTTTCTCGCTTCAGAAATGTGATGTAATTTCTGGTAAGGGAGCATGTTAGCATTGGTGCTCCCTAGTTTTTGCGATTATGTGTGGGATTTTTCCCCCAAAAGCACAAGTTCCAGTGCATTGAAAGGATTTTGCGATTGAGGTAGCCCTTAAAATGTCTGACTACCTGATCAGTGCCCTGACTACTGACCTAGGGAGCTGATTAAGATGCACCCTAAGAGAGAATCTACACTATAGTAGTGTAGTGTCATTTGCTGATGTGAAGAGTGAAAATTGTACTACGCAATACACTTATCGCACTTTACCAGTGATAGACAATGGGAGAATCATCTTTTCAGACGAATAAGCAGAAAAACTCTGAAGACAGACGACAGACAGCCAAGACGGCTGAAGCTGTATGGAGAAAATCCTGAGTAGTGACGCCCAAGTGGCTTCTTCTCTGTTGGACAGGTAAGAGAATTTACCACTCTGTAAAACGCAATAGTACCAGTGCAATTTACATCAATAGATTAGTGATGGACAGAAACAAAGCTTCTCAAAACTTTGAATCACCTGAACCAATTGCTTCGTAAAATTATTCACTTTGAAAAACTTGAAAGACCACAGGCTAGCACCACCTGCTGTTTAAACAGTTTAAATGCAATGAAAACTCAGCCCAAACATGTATAATTCAAATAATGTTATGAAAGTGTATTGGTGTCTAATGACATTGTGGTATTGGTACTTAAAGTACATATACTTTAAGTACCAATACCACAGTGGCATTGCATTTAAGTGCTAGCTGAATTACTACTGAATGCACCTTAAAAATGCTTTATTGAAATAAACACCTCAGGCTTTCGCTGCATGCTTAGAAATGTCAGAAATAGTCCTTGTCCCTGTGCAATGATGTTTGTTAGATAAAGCCATTATTGGACATATTTGCACTGACCTTCAAATCTGAAACACTCAAGCCTGAAAAACAGTGACAGTACCATGGGACAAAACATGCACTGAAAAAGAAATGTGATGATTTAATTATAATAATGTAGTCTTTTATGGATTAGCTTTTTATGGTTCATAACAGTAAAAAAAAAAAAAAACTCTAGGTACTTTGCAAGGCTATAAGCACATACATTATTTAGGTTTGGTGGAAATAGTTTAAGAATCTGTTCAGGAATTTCAGGCACAAACAGTACCATTTCCTGCCCTTTTAATTTTTTATCATAACACAAATGAGCTCAAGGTGACATTAGCTTGTGTATATGATTATGCTGTCAGACATGAGGGCTGAGATGAATGTGTGCTTCTGAAATCAAAGCCTGCGTGTCCTCTCTCCATCTCATTCATCTGTTGACAGACCAAACCTTTGATGTACGTTTTGTTTTTCTCATTTTTGCTGAAGGTTTGAGGAAAGCGTTATGAATGAGGGTTTGACAAACACTCAGGCAGTGTGTACACTAAATACAACAGTTCTGCATGACAATATCAGATGCTGAAATCTCTTTTAGATCTCTATTGGCTTTCAAAGATACCAATGTCAAAAGTCTAAGATCTCAATACAAACCTTCGTCAAATTCTCCCAAGTTTAAAGGATCTCCACATTAATGTCACACAGTAAAAGTATAGATCTACACAAACTTTTGCATGTCATCCCCGGACTACATTTCCCATCATCCATTGCACTGATCACACACACAGCTGCTACCAATCACACACACTTTAAATACGAGGCCCTAACCACTGTTCGGGGCTGAGTATTGTTTGCATTTATCACTGTTTCAGCTGATAGCTACTTTACGGAGCCAGTTCCCTGTCAAAGTTTCTAGTTCTAGTTTCCATAGTCTAGTCATAGTCTTGCCTTGCCTGTTTTCTCCTGTTTTGCTTCTTGCCTGTGTTTTTCGGATTGCCCTCTCGTCTCACCCTGTTCGGATACTGTTTACCCCTCGCCTGTGTTTCGGATTAAACCTTTGGATTACCCTGTTTGGACATTGTTTGCCAGAGATCGACCACGCTCATTCACTGGACTACTCTTGTGTCTTTCCCTCAATATACCTGTTTACCATTGTCTGACCCTCGTCCGTTTTGACCACGTCCTTAAACAAAGCTTTGCAAATGGATCCGCACGTCTCACGTCTCGTTCGCCCCATAATACTACCTTTTTTTTCTTGCAATTGCAAGTTTATAGCTCACAATTCTATGAGATTCCATACATTTGACACCTGCACCAGCTGTGTGGATGATTATCGGTAAACTGTGATTTAAGGAATTTGGGCCTGTTACTCAAACAAAAAATATTGCATGACTTCAGAACACTTGGAATAATTATATTTTTTATCTTGCATATCTTTTTCCTCTTCTCTAGCTTGCTTCCTAATCTAGCTGTCTAATAGACCTAGCATTGTGCAGTATATTGTGAATGTTGCTGGCTTTTTGGTGAATTGCTTTTGTAATTGCTTTGGATAAAAACTTCTGCTGAATGCATAAACATACATGCAATATAGTACCCATGGTAACATTTGTTACTTTTTAATATTCTTCTAAATGTATCCTTTTGTGTTTCACAGAAAAATAACAGCATACAGGTTTTAAACAACATGAGGGTGAGTAAATAATGACATGATTTTCAAGTCTTCTGAGCTTTGAAAAAGCAACAGAGCAAGAGTGACCAAATGCTCCTTTGGGTGCATGCATGAAGCAAGATCTATGAGAATCATAAAGTGATTTATCACGTATAAATATGCTTATACACACAAGGAATTTGTCTTAGTGACAGAATATTCCAGTGCACAGACAAAAATAACAATAAGACGGAGATAATAAAATAAAGATAAGTAAAAATATATAAATTACAAAATGTACAATTGTGCAGGGGAATGTGCATAATAAAAGATATAGCAGATGTTTGTGTAAGTGTATATGCAGCACATACATTTACATTCACATTCACACACTCTACTTCCTGCTCACCAGCGTCACTCAGAGGAGGGACTTGCCTTTTATGGTTTATTGACACAATACCTCACTTCCTCAGCAGCTGCCAACACACACACACACACACACACACACACACACACACAGAGGACTGAAGTGCGTCTGCTCAGAGCCCCAGAGGAAGAGGGAAGCAGTGAGCAGCTGGAGTTTCTCTACGGCTCCTACAGCTCACCAATGGCTCAGTCGGCGGGCAGCATGGACTCGGATCTGGCTAGCAAGCGGCCCCACTCGAGGTAGGAGCTCACAGTGGGGGGGATGGGGGTCTGATCTGCTGCAGACCGAGAGAAAGAGCTGCTCTTATTGGGGGGAGGTGGAAGAAAACCAGCAGCGGGAGGAGAGGGTCTGCCGGCTTGCGTTTGCATGAGGGAGGGCCTGTCTTCAGCTTGTAGACGTGGGCATGATTCTCTTGAAGACAGTGCTGTCAGATTGGCAGAGACTGCACAGATTGAGATGGCTAACGCCACTGTTTGGGCTCGTTGTGGTCTGTGAAGGGATAAAACCACACAAAACAGATTAGACACGGCAGGAGAGCAATATTCAACGCACACAGGCAGTTTCTCTCTGTTTACAGAGACATTTGCATGTTCAGCAATGCTCTTTGCACCTCTACCCTGGTCTTTGCATACGTGTCGAACAGTTACGCCACTCTGACAGATCTCACTGTTGCTGCGTCTTGCATGCTGAAAGTCCCAAACAACATCCTTGAACAGTTGATTTTGACTGATTTCAATAATATTCAATGACAGTGCACTGAAATTATGCATGCTTCCATTATTCCTATGAATGTTTAGGGGAATTTTGTAATGCATGTGGCCAGAAAGCAGAACATTTGCCTGCTTCTGCATGGTCAGTGATCAACAAACTTTTTGATGCCTGGGGAAAATGTTTTGGTTGACAGTGATGTTGTAATTATTGACATCTAATTTTAGAGGTATGTTGTGGTAACAGCATTGCGTCATAAGGAATAAGAAACACTAATACCTTCAAAGACGTGAAGACAGCACACAATGAATAACAAAGAGAGATTTGCAGACCGTGCACGTCAGTTCATAGTGATGTGTGTATGTGTGTGCGTCATGCCTCATGGCGACCATAGAAATCTCTCTCCGCTTGGTGTGTGTGATGTCAGAGCAGTGAGTCATCGGCCTCCATTGACTCAAGTTTGCTGTCTGAGTTTCATTCATTACAGACGTCTATAAGCATCACAGGAAAGAGTCTCAGCAACACAAACATAATCCAGATTCATAATGTGAGAGTTAGACATTTCGCACTGTCCTTTAACACTTAAACCTTTTGAATGAAAATCACTGCTGGCACAAAGCTTGTTTAATGCAACTAGAATCCACTCAATAGTTGATAAATTGTTAGCGTAATGTATGAATTCAGCAGGGTTCAGCTTGGTAAGTAATGGTAATTACCTGTTGGTACCTTAAGGCTACAGATTTAGGACTGGGGTAATATTTGTTTAAATAAATAAAGCTATCATAATCTTATTGAGCTGTATATTTACTATATTTATTGAGCACTAATCTGAAAATTGGTGGTCCCCCAATATCTATGGCAAGTAAGGTTCTTGTACACCATATTTAACAAATTTAATTTTTTTAATGACCAATAATTAAAATAAATTTATTTATTACTTAACTTGTTATATTATATTGATTAAGTTTGGAATTTGCCTGCTTGTCTCACGAGATAAATGTGTAACATTTAGTGCCCTGTAATAAATCGCACATTCAAATATTGATAGGCCTTGACATATCAAAATGGCTACTAACGGTTTGACTGGAAAATATCATCACTTCACATTGTTTATAGTCAATATTCTTGTGCTTATTCATAAATTGTCTCAAATTATATTTTAATTAAAAAATAAATACATTTAGTTTATGTAGAATACTTTTTTATATTTATAAAACCCATTAAACTGTAATAGTGATGAATAAGAGACATGCTATTTAGACGATATCTGATGTAAAACAACTATTGCTTTTGCATTACATATTAGATCTATTAATTACACTTAAGTTCAGTATTCTTGTAGTTATATCTGACCTGTTCTCAGTCAGCAGGTGTCTAAAACTGAAGTGAGGTCAAACACTTTTTGTGTCACTATTAAGACGCTAAAAGTCCCCCTTGGCATTGCTATATGGACCAATGTGTCTCATTATAATTTTAGCTAAAATTTTCATCTGTTTTCATCAATTTTTCAGTTCATCTTTCCAAGAGATTCAGTTACAGGCATGGCCGTATGCAGGGTTTTAGAAATACTGAGGTCCAAAAACTGAGCTTGTAGGGGGTTTGGGATCATATAGTAAATTATTTATAGATGATAGATATATACTTTATTAATTTATTAAGAATTAAACTGGTAAGGCAATTGCTAATGAACTGTTAAGTGTCTGTAAAATACAAAAAAAGATTGGATACAAATAGTAGAGTGGACCAACAGAAACAGTCCAGTTTAAGTCCTGCTCACAGGGAGGAGTTAAAGATTCGTATCGCCTGTGGGACAAATTACATCCTCAGTCTGTCTGTGGAACAGGACGAAGACAGCATCCTGTCGCTAAAAGGTGCTCTTCTGCCTGGAGATGATACTGTGCAGCGGGTGATGGACGTTGTCCAATATGGACAAAAGCTTGCTAAGAGTCCTCCTCTCTGCCACAGATGTTAAAGGGGTGGTTGATTGCGATTTCACTTTTTTAACGTTAGTTAATGTGTAATGTTGCTGTTTGAGCATAAACAATATCTGCAAAGTTACGAAGCTGAAAGTTCAGTGCAAACGGATATATCGTTTGCATATATAATTCTGGCAGTTTAATGCCTACAAAAACGGCTGGTAGGGACTACAACAAGTTACTTCCCGGGTTCGTTACATCATAAACCCAGATAAACCCCGCCCTCGGGAAAAGGCAGCAAAGGGGGCGAGGCCATGCTGCGCTGCTTTAGAGAAGAGGAAGAGAAAACTAGAGGTGCACGTAAAAATCTATTCACATATGAATCACGATTCTGTATTCTAACGATTCTAATGGATTCTCACGTTTCAAAATCAATGTTCTAAAGCAGTGGTTCTTAATACTGTTCCTCGCGTCCCCCTGCTCTGCACAAGCTCTGCATCTCTCTCTCTCTCTGTTTCTCTCTCTCTCTCTCTCTCTCTCATTCAGCTCAGCTCCAACAATGAACTGTTCCAATTATACACTTATTTTCACATAGCTATGAGAAGCGTTATACATGCATGTGTGCAGTTGCTACTGTATTAAAGCTGTAATCAGGATAAAACCGTATATTAAAAGCTAACATAAGCAGTAGCATTTACAAATAACGGCGTATCTAAAAGTAAGAGACAACAACAAACAAAAAACATAGGCCTATCATTAAAAGCCGTGCTTGCACAGGTTCTGCACGATCCTCATCAATAATATCCTCTGCTTCTCAATCGGGCTCAAACTGATAAGCGATACAACTGGAGCACATGCCGCTGAGGTGAGGGGCTTGACGTTTAGATGCGCACTAGAGGCGGTTTAGCCAATCACAACACACTGGGCTAGCAAACCAATCAGAGTCCATCGCCTATTTCTGAGGGTGGGGCTTCATAAAAACAGGAAAAGATCAGCCTGTTTCTCAGAGAAGGGACAGAGTGGTGTGGAATAAAGGTCAATTATGTGAAAAATAATGCGTTTTAAAAAAAACTTAAGCATTAACACATGTTAGACTGCACCCCATAAACACAATCAAGCCTAGAAAAAAAACAGTGAACCACCCCTTTAAGGAGTCTATTTCTACACCCACCACAGAACCAGCCTTCTTCACCAGCTTATCCAACCGCGTGGCATCCCTCTTCTTAATGTTGCTTCCCCAGCATACCACAGCATAGAAGAGGATGACCGTCTGGTAGAACATCTGCAATAACTTCTGACAGATATTAAAGGAACCCTGTATTCTCAGGAAGTAAAGTCGACTCTGTCCCTTCCTGTAGAGGACATCCGTCTTTCTTGATTTGATTGGCCATCTCAGTCGGTTTGACTTTGACGAGTGCTGTTAGACCAATGAGTAGCTGAGATGAGGGGGTCGCTTATCTTGCCATTGTACAATACTGTTGCAGCAACAAAGTACAGCTATTATTTAATGAATTTTATTATAGCTACACCTTGGAAAACATACCTAGGAGCTCAATGGTGGGTACAGCCATGGTTACAGGTGATTTCAGACCTGATAATTGAGGTGTCATTTTAATGGTCTATTTTTTTTCTTTGTGTTCAAACAAAATGAAAGTGTTTTGTGTTCAGTTCAAATGTATCTTTTGAATGAGATTTGACAGTGTTCATGGAGTGGGAAAATAACCTTAAGATTCACTCTGCTCCTCACATAAATATATCAAAATACTTTAGAAGACTTGAAAAAAAACTTGAAAAAGCAAAGTCATTTGTAATGCATTTATAGAGTTTTTGCAATAAATGATACTTTTATCTGCCTGATACTTGTTTTATATTGTCGAGAAGCGGACAGGTTTAGGGGTGGGATTTTGTACGCAAAATATTTATTAAAGTATGAATAAAATATTTTTTTTACAGTGTAAAACTTTTATGCATGATCAATTTACTTTACAGCAAAACAAATGATTTTAAAAGCCAGAATTCTAATGACAAGAAATGCATAAGGAAAACAACTGAAGCAGTGGCATTCTTAGTTTGAAAGTTAGCTTCTTAATTGTGCCGAGGAAGGCTCTTGATCATGATTCAGCTGTTGATGCTTTCATAGTTGGTCAACAGGTTGTTATATCAGTAGTAGGTTATGAGGACACACATGCCACAGTGTTTTGAGAAGTAAAATTTCCTGTTTTCAAACTGTGTTCGAGTTATGCAATAATTGTCAGAACAAACGGTCCAGTTCATGACAGGTTCAGCCGCAGGAATGACTGCACTTCAGGAGTCTGTGGATTTCTGTTTTCTATCCATCTAGAGTGATAAATGTATTAGTGTTCCGGGTTAAGTTGAGTTAGGCTATGTGATATAGTTCATTTGATATAACTTGACTTACATTAAAACTGTCATTATTGTATTATTGTTAAGAATCAGGAATTGGAAATTATATAAATTATATTTTGTTGTCTGCAGCTATAACTAAAACTTTTTTTTTTTTTAGATATGCAGTGGTCCTATTTGGCCAGACATAATCTATGAATTTTAGAAGTTTAAAATGCTTCCAAATTTCAGCACTAAATCAGAAGCAAGCTTTTTTGTTTGTTTTCTCTTGTCCATTTTGTTTCTGAGCCACCCGACGTGGCTTTGGGGAATGGTTTTATTTGGCCAGTACACTAGAGTTTGTATGCTTGGCTTTGATCTTACTCTTTTTAACTCTTTACCAGCTGAATAGGATGCTGCTGACTGCACTACACTCTGTATATACTGCAAACTAGTTTTTATTAATAGTATGCATGCAGATTATTATTAGTAGCAATTATAAACCTATAGACTGTCCCACTGATGAGCTTGTGACACACAATAGGGCCTTTTGCACCGCAGGAACCTTTTCATAGTACCAGAACTAATTGTGGAGCTACCCACTTTTCGGCGTTTTCGCACCGCCGGAACTGGGTGTGATTTTAGTACCGGACTGCCTTTTTCGAGAACCAAATTAGCTCCTACTCCGGAGCAGGGTCTAACCAGCACAACTGGTACTAATCGTGACGTAAGTAGACATTGATTGGCCAAAAGCGTATGAAAACACCCTCACCCGCCATGATTTAAAACTCTGTGTAAACATACTGTAAGCATGTCAACTTATTTCGCAATTATGGAGAACAGCGAGAGATGGACGGATGCTGAAGTGCAGGCACTTGTAGCAAATGTAGCACTGCCAGTTGTCGTTGGAGATTCTTAGTCATCCTTTCCGTTCTTTCAATCGCTTTACGTATACGTCGACTTTCCATGTTCATTATTGTGAAACCCTCGAGACACAACAAACACACAGCTCCGATCACAGCGTCCTCCAGCCTCCTGTTGTTAACGTTGTTCTTTGTTTCTGTTGTTGAACGCCGCGCACAAATGACGTCGCTGTCGACCGGCTTACGTCACTTCTTAGTACACACTGTCGGTGCGAATGCAACCCTTTAAATGGAACTGGGAAATAGTTAGCGCAAAATCATCCCAGTACTTTAATACCGTACATTTAGTTCTGGAACTAAAGCGGTGCGAAAGGGCCTTATGTCATAGCTGACACATGACCTCATTACATTGTGCTCAACAAGTGCTCCTTGATGATGGGTTCTTCCTCGCCCTGTCTCTCTTATGTACTGCACGTTTTGGCAAATTCAGTCCTGCTATTCAATGCATACTGACAATTTGCACATAAACATATTACATTGACTTACTGTGTCAGTGAGTGTATTATCTTATTACATTCAATGTGATAATGTCAGAGCACTCAGCTAATTACTAAATACCCAAATACTTAATCCTAGTTGTTCAAAGTCTTATTAGCTGTAATTCGGGATTAACCAGTGAATAATCCACCAGACCATTAGAAAGAGCAGCTGTGTAGACCTGTCTGATTAATCAAAGAAAAGCAACCAAAGCAAATTTATCCCACACCTTTAGAATTCAGAAATTATTTACATTCCAAAAACCAGCATTCAACAGTACATACAATCTGGTGTTCTCCACTTTTATGATGAGGGCCCTCGTTTGATGTTGTACATATTGAAAATGTGGAGCATTAAGTATTAATGCAGGATCTCGGCCTTTAACTTAATTGAGAGAGCGAGGTTGTGACACGCTGTGGAGCAACACTAGATGAATGTCTCACACACACACTTACGCTGCTGAGATCAAAAGTGTGCATGTCAGGGTAATGATCAAGCCTCTCAATGTGTGCCACATTTCCGATCTAAAGACTTCAGTGTAAAGTCAGCAGGTTCCAATAAAGCAATATATTTCATACATGACATGAGCAGGAGTGCTGCACAAGGCTGCAGGTAATCACAGACAGCACTCGCTTATGTGAAATTACTATTATACAACAGTTCAGTAAACAATAAGTTCATTTTGAGGTACTTACATTTAGTGTTTTTAACAATTGAATAATTCACTAACATTCATTTAGCTTGTTTTGTTCCTTAATGAATCGAGTGTTTTCGAGTGAATGGTTGAGTGAATGATTCAATGACCCATTTATGCTGCTAGTTTCCTTCCTTAACGAATCAGTGTTTTTTAATAAACTGGTTGAGTGAATAATTCAATGACTCATTAATGTGACTTGTTTTGTAATTGAATGAATGAGTGTTTTTGAACAAATTGAATGTTTGAATGATTCAGTGACTCAATGCAGCTTGTTTAATTCCTAAATGAATCAGGGTTTTTGAATTAATTTGGTTGAGTGAATAATTCAATGATTAAATCATGCAGCTTGTTTCATCATTAATGAATCAGTGTTTTTGAATATATCGATTGTGTGAATGACTCAGAAAGTAACCTGCAGAAAGAGTCAGTGTAAAATACCCACAATTAATGCATAGACAGACAGTCTGTCTGGAACAAATGCAGACAAGCTCAATGATGCAAACAGTTCTGTTGGACTGTGTATTAGCACTTTTGAAATACTGCTCCAATTCATTTGATTCAAGGACCAAAACTAACTGTTGTATACCCAGCTGATGAAAATGTTCTAAGAATGTTTTGAAAGTTATGAAAATAATTCCCTGAACATTCAGTTTTTAAAAAAAAAATTTTAATGTTTTTTTTTCTTGATTATTTGAACTTTAAAGGGAAAATTCGGTTTAATCATTTTGCAAACATTATGGGAAAATTAACATAACATTTAACATAACTTTTTAAAAATTGTAGTCTAACATCCAACAATTCCCTGAACATTGTATAAATAATGCTTTTGTGTGGAGGTTTTGAGAATATTATTAAAGACCAGATAACGTTGAACAAACATTTTAAGAGAACCTTGCCAGAATGTTAGCCAAAGTTCTGAGAATTTTCCCTGGTAGCTGGGTATATGTTTGATTTGTAACTTGCAATTTGCAAGCCACAGTCATGCCACAAATGTTCTAGAGAAATTTGATTTATCATTCTAGTGGTTTTTATGTAGAGCTTCATGTTTGTCATGTGAAACACAAAGGGCTTCTTGGGTGTCCAAACAGAATAAAGCATGGGGTCAAAATCATTCATAGACATCTGTAACCAACATCAGATCAATTTAGGCCAATTAGATGTATTCAGTATGTGTGTTTTTAAAAAATTTTTTATATACATTTTAACAGTTGTTACTTATGGTGCAATGACTGCATTTGTATAGGTTTTGTCATGGCCATCTCCTGTGTTTGAGCTCTTTGGGTCAGTAGAAACAGGTTTGGCTGGCCTGTGCCCTAGGTGTCCTTCAGGAGAATTAGGGCAGCTTCCAGGTCTCATGGGAACAGTCGTCCTGCTGGGCAGCACTCATGTGGGTCAAGTTTCTTTGATCGCAATGGATATTTGGAGTTCAGAAGGAAATGTCAACTAGCAGTTGTTTTTGAAGTTTCAGAGAAGTTTATTGGGAGTCCAGTGTGCATTTTCCTCAATGGATCCAACTGAGAACATCTGAGAACTGTCCGATTGGCTATTAATCTGGAATTACGTTCAAAAGATGACACTCTGGTCACAGCAAAATGCTGCAACTCATGGAATGTGATTGTGAACCATCATCTTGAGATCATCATGTGTTGTAGCTTTCCTTGCTCATTGATTTGTTGCATTGTTTTGGGACTGTGAGTTTTGTATATTGTGGATGATGTCGACTGAAGCGTTTCCTCTGAGTGGGGCTCAGATAGCCATGTATCGTCTGGTTCATCGTGGCCCCAGACCACAGGCCATGCTGATACCTCTGAACCAGGAGCTCGGGCTCTATGTTGAGAAGACACGCACCAAACCTAAATGCAGGTACACATGGATGTTTTATGGAAGCTTCTTTCTATAATCTAGTTCAGGAGGAATAATGAGCTTGTACGGTCCACCCAATTGGCCCAACGATGGAATCCAATGGCGTGGCCAAAGGTATAATGCGTGTAGGTCTTTTACTTGCGCTTCTGCGAAGTTCACTTAATTCATCAGGACTTAGTTTCAATTTTAGTCTAGCTCCGTGTTTAATCTGACTCCAATTTCAAGTGATCATTACATTTAGATTGTATTCCTAATTAAGAACTGATCACAAATATAAATTATGTATCAATTTAGATATTTGATTATTCCGAACATCCCGTACTTTCAATTATTCGATCAAGAGGGACCCGGTATCGCACAGAGAACTTACGCCGGCTGGACGCGGTCTCACGGACACAAACTCATCAGTTCTGATCTTAAACAGAGGATGCAGGGTAAATATCTACCTTTACGTTTGCCACGCTCTGCTTGCTTCAACAAAAAGCATAGTGTTGTATATTCACGAAAACTGCAACTTACTAAGGCAGTGATAGGTGGAAGGTCTCAAATGATGTGCCCTATGCTCCATTCATTGAGCCTTTTGTATGATCTATCCTGAACACAGATTTGCGGTAATACCAAACTCCACTTTAATCTACTTGAAATAATGATTTAAGGATAATGCAGAATTAATCAAATAAAATATTTTATTTGTCAGGTAAAAATGTATCATGCCAATTACATATTTAAACAATTAGAAGACACTTTAGAATCAAATTCAGTTCCAATTCAGATAAATACATAACATAAATTGTTCAAAGATTAATCTAAAAATGAGAGATGCATAACTGACAGCAGAGAGACACAGCAGCATCTGAGAGTTCTAGTACAGAGCTCCAGAGATGCACACACACTGTGTGGGGGGTTTTCTGGTTACAGAATCCCAAAGTAGTGTTTTGCTTACTTCACTTACATACCCAGACCAGAACAAAGAAATCTTCAAATCAGTTGTAAAAACATAAAATACCTTTTGGTTTGTTAGGATCTCGTAACCCAAAAGGTCCCACACATTTTGGGGATGAAAGCAAATGCTTATCAAAGATCTTTATTGGGGCATCTCCCACATCAGAAGAACAGGTTTTGTTTTCTTTATTATTGCCTGTTCTGTTGATGCAAGAGTGAAACCACCTTCCAGTCGCACCTGAAGTATTTATATTGACCACACATAAAACAGCTCGAAACAATAGATTTGTGAAATTTGTGTAGAGACCTGAGGGGAAGGAGAGGGTGTGAGGAGTCAGGAACTCAGCATAGAGGGGAAGAGATGAGATTGGACCGGTGTCCTGCTCTCGTAGATCTTCTCTTCATTTTAGTGAATTTTATTGTTTTATTACAGGATAGGAATCTTGAATAAAATTTTGGT
>NW_015505997.1:313368-316445 GCF_001515645.1 Sinocyclocheilus grahami
CCCCCCCCCCCCCCCCAACACACATATAAAATGCCAAATATGTTAATTATTTATTGTATTACGTATAATAAATACAATATCACATTCTAAATATAAATACATATTAATTTATATTAATCATATATTTATAGAGCAAGCATAATGCATATGAAATATATTAATGATACTATATTTTATTAAAGTATTAAAGTATATTATTTAGTATATTATATTATATTACATTTTAAATTGAACTAAGCTGAATAATGACTCACACCTCCATGCCACGCCGAATTGAGGCAGTAATTAAAGCAAAAGGAGCCCCTACCAAGTATTGAGTACATGTACAGTAAATGAATATACTTTCCAGAAGGCCAACAATTCACTAAAAAAATTTTTTTATTGGTCTTATGAAGTATTCTAATTTGTTGAGAATTGATGGGTTTTTGTTAAATGTGAGCCAAAATCATCACAATTAAAAGAACCAAAGACATATACTACTTCAGTCTGTGTGCACTGAATTTATTTAATACACGAGTTTCACAATTTGAGTTGAATTACTAAAATAAATGAACTTTTCCATGACATTCTAATTTATTGAGATGCACCTGTACTTTGCAACATCAACACTTATTAAACTGAACTGACTTTATCTGAATAATAACACTTTTGTCTTCTGTAGAGCTGCTTTATAGCTGGAATTGGATTTGATTAATAATTGATTAATTTTACCACATTAACACTGATATTTTCCTGTTCATTACTGTGAAGCTGCATTGAAACATGCCCTATATCAGTAAATAAACAATAATGCTCATATTTAGAGTCACTGACCCAAACTATTACACAATGACATGTGCTTGACTTGTCAAATCTTGTGTGTTATGGAGAATTGTGCTGGTACTTTACTAAGTTATCAGATGCACCCTTTTCACTTAAAGGAGGAATGTGAGCTATATTTAGAGAGTAGAAGGTTACTGAGACGCAGGGTCTCTTTTCATACCAGACAGAAAAAAACACTTAGAAACCACCCAAACCAACCCCAGCAACCACATAGTGACACACTGTCATGGTAATCATTTTTTCAAAGTCAAGCACCACTTATATGATTTCAGAAAATATGAAAATCATGTGGTGTTTCTTCCTTTAAAGTGTTAGTCTAATTGAAGATCCAGAGAGGAAAGAAACAAAGCAGAGGTGGACGTGAGCCCATCTACTGCTCCAGCCAAAATACTTTTCTAACCGCAGCACTGAATAAATCTTGTTCTTGCTCTACAGCAGCCAAGCCAAAAGCATGACTGTTTCAGACATTAATGGATAAGAAGCAAAACCAGTGAACTGCTTGTCAAAGCATGGCTATATAATTGCTTTCAGACAGTGAAGCTGTGAGGCTCTTAGAGCGAGATGGAAATATGTTTTGTGTTCAGCTATAATGAGAATGAAGACTGATTGAAGCAAAGCTGAATACCATATAGTCATACAACACTTGTGTTTTGTCTGGATGTGCTTCAGTTTCATTTTTGGGCAACATCTGGAAACTCGTATAGTGTGAGAGAATATGTAACATTAAAGTTACTCAGCCGAACATGAGTAGTTAATTATTCCAATCAGCTGTTTCGGTTTATCTCCCTCGTTTAGTCAGTCCCTGTTTCATCCTACTCTTTGTCTGGTCTCGTTGATGTATTCTTTCATGTGGATGTGGATTTACTTATGTTATTCCTCCTGGATTATTAAAATGACTTTCTGAGCTACTCAGTATTGTGAGTTTTGGTTGAAACATAACAGAAGACCAGACAGAAAGTTATTTATTGGCATTTTTCTTTCTTTTGTTTTATTCCCCCCCCAATGGATCTACCTGCTGTCCAACTCCTATGCCTTGAGAAGTCTGGAAACTTTTTGGATTTGGCGTACCAAACTCACTATCTGGACTTAGGCACGCCTCCCAGGGAACAGTCACTGGGTAAATTTGGCTGCTTTCGTGGAGTAGGTGCTGGTGAACAACAATTCGGTGTTCACCATCTGCCTCATGGTGGAGGATTTCACCAGCCCCACTCCAAATCCAGAGCCCAGCCTGCCATCACCCCACTGCATGAAGTGATCGCTTGAGCCCACCACAGACGGAAAGCCCAAGCCTGCCAGCACAAGAGGAAGTGAGTTATCAAACACCCTGGAGCCCAAGCCCAATCTCACATCTGACCAGGTGTGTGAGCCGGCAACTTTGCACATCCCTGAGGGAGTTTAAGTGGAATAAGAGGGAATGGAATGGAGCCCCACACACACTCCTGCTACTGAGGGTGAGCTATCACTGAGCATTTTATTATTCTGGGAGAGTTTGACCCCCTGTTTCTCTCATCTCCTTTGGCCCAGCCAAGCCCTGATTCTCCTGCG
Source organism: Sinocyclocheilus grahami (assembly GCF_001515645.1). Classification (NCBI taxonomy): domain Eukaryota; kingdom Metazoa; phylum Chordata; class Actinopteri; order Cypriniformes; family Cyprinidae; genus Sinocyclocheilus; species Sinocyclocheilus grahami. Next base: position 315,736 of record NW_015505997.1, read on the forward strand.
TCTCTTGAGTAACCACCCAGCCTCCCTCTCCCACCTGGTCTTCCAGTATCCACCTGTCTGTTCCACCCTGATTGTGTGGATCCACCTTGGGCCTTCCAGTCATCAGCTCCGTCTAGGTGTGAGGATCCCCTGTCTCCACCACCAGCCTCTGAGCCCTGGGGCCTCATTTATAAAATGTGCGTATGCACAGATTTGATCTTAGAGTGTGCGTACGCTAAAATCCACGGCAACTTTCATATTTATAAAAACGGTCTTTGAAGTGGAAAAGTACTTACCATCATGTCAGGGTCTGAGCAGGCGTACGCACTTTTCCTTGTGGCAAAGTTGGAGTACTGCAGCTATTTGAACATCTAAGCTGCAATAATAATAAAAGTGGTGTACGTGCAAGCACCGAATTCATCATAAACAAAAAACAAAGATGCAGTGTAAGAGATTAATTGTGCAGTGTAGTCAGATTTTTTATTAATGGGAGTTTTTGCAAGATTAAACTGACCTTTTTAGTAGCCTATGTTGAGCGTTCTTTACTCGCTTTCTGTACAGTTTATTCCATGTTTTTTATTATTATCTTATTTTACAAGAGAACTTGCGAAGTCTTGTTTTACTACTAATGCGTAAAATAAAATAAAAAAATGCATAAATGCATCTCCGACTGTTTTATCTGTGTAGCCTATAAGAATAGGCCTATGTCGTGCAATAACGGTTTTAATATA
>NW_015505997.1:316457-316953 GCF_001515645.1 Sinocyclocheilus grahami
CCCCCCGGTGAACCACACCGATCAGGAGACCATGGCGGAGACTGTAACAATGAGAGAGCAGAGACAGACAACACAGACAGAACATTGGGGTTGATAGACAAGACTGAGCGTTCAGGGGCAGCCTCCCTGGCTGGGTCGGGACAAGACAAAAGTTCACAAACGGCCTCCATAACCGTGACAGGACAGGATGAGGATTCCCCGACGGCCTCCATAGCCGTGACAGGACAAGCAGGGAGTTCGTAAACGGCCTCTATACCTGTGACAGGACAGACAAAGAGTTCCCAGCCGACCTCCTTGGCTGGAACAGAACAGGCAGATCGTTCATTTACGGCCTCCTTGGCCGGAACAAGACGAGCAGAGAGTTCATAGACAGCCTCCTTGGCTGGAACAGAACAGGCAGAGAGTTCGTTGGCGGCCTCCTTGGCCGGAACAGAACAGGCAGAGAGTTTGTTGGCGGCCTCCTTGGCCGGAACAGAACAGGCAGAGAGTTCATAGA
>NW_015505997.1:316963-328310 GCF_001515645.1 Sinocyclocheilus grahami
GTCGTCGTCATCTTGTGAGCGTGCTCTAGTGTTGCCTCCATCTTGCGATCAGGCTCCGCTGCCGCCGCCATTTCGTGAGCGTGCTCTGGTACAGCCACCACTTCAGTCACACACATTGGGTCTAAGCTCAGATCGCAGAGGTTGATTCAGGCCATCACAGGTGATGGGATATGTAGTCCAGGGTGCTATGCAACAGTTAGTGTTGTGCAAGAGTCAATGTAATGGAAAGGGTTACCTCTGGTGGTGAATAAACGGAAGTCCATGGACTGAATTCGTGACAGTTAACTGTTTGTATTTATAACATCTGCTGCTTTGCTTCTGTGAAAATGAATATATAAGAATATACATAAGACATCAGCCTTAAACTTTGTTTTTGTCATTTACATCAGTTATATTTGTATAAAATACACTATATATTTTTGTGTCAGTACATTAATGGCACATTTGAGCAGCATTAGTAAACTGTGTAAATATAAACAAATGCCAAATTTTTTTTTTAGACCGGAGACCATAATCGTGTAATACTTAATTTTATTATGATATGAAACGTCCAATTTTTCTTTCAATAATGTTTTTTTAAAGTTTTGCAAGAATTTCGTGATACTAAACTTTTTATTAGTTGTCATAGCAAGTGATTTTAAAAGTAGGATGGTTCACTTTTTATAAGATGACTGAAAATTTTACTTGAATTCGTAGTTTATTCTTACTTTTGGAAACCTAATTGTTTTATAATTACTATTAATATTATTATTATTATTTCTGTTGTTTCTAGAAGTAGCCATTTTGATAATAGTCAACAGAAAAAAATATAACCACACACACACACATTTGTCCACAGAATAATTACACATTATTAAATAAAAAGCGTCCCCGCACGAACCTCTATCTCCGCCAGCAGGACCTCAATTTCAGACTCTGTAAAGTTTTTATTTATTTATTTTTTCCTTTGTGCTCGTCATTCTCAAGCATATAAATTCTGATATTGGCGTGTGCTCTTTTATATGGTAATGATATTAATTAGGGGGCGTTTACAAGGCGGAGATCTGGCACCAGTCAGCTGCGCACAATTTCAAGATCATTTGCGATTTATAAATGTCACATCTGGAAGAGAGGCGCACGCACATGTTTTTGTGCGCACATTCGTTTTCTCTGAATCGCATTTACACACTTTTGAGAAATGATCTTAGAACAAATTTAGGACAGTTTATATGCAACATTTTATAAATGAGGCCCCTGGACTCTACCATGGCCCTCCGACCCTTCAGCTTTGCTGGGCTCCCTTGTCCCTCCTGCTCTGCCTGGTTAGTCATCGACCTGCCTCCGCCACGGGATTCCACTCCTCCGGCTTTGCCTTGTCCCTCCATCCCTCTGGCTCCATCTGGCTCTTCCTTCCTTTTGACTCCAGCTTTGGCCTCAGTCGCTCCAGCTCCACAATGGTCTTCTGGGTCCCCGCCTCTGCCTCAGATGCATGAGCTCTGATCTCTGCCTTGGCTCTCCAGGCCTCCAGTTTCACCCTGGCTCTCCATCTGCTGGCTCCACCTCTGTCAGCTCCATCACAAGAGCTTGTCGCCCTGGTTCCTCCTCCAAGGCCTCCATGCATATGCATACTTTCATTCATATATATATATATATATAATGCAATTACGTTGGATAAAAGCATCAAATGCATGAATATAATTATTGTACGTGACGACAACACAGAATTCATCAGTTCATGTAAACATTTTTAAACCAAACAATGACAACAACTTTTAGCTGATGATGACATAATTTGTAGTCCTGGATTCATGATGACATACTATGCCGCAATGTGAAAGAAAAATCCCACAAAATATGATGTCATTTGCTATTTTTGATGCATGTATGACATAATGGAAACATAATGGAAACCAGCTGGCATTATTATAGTATACAGACCTCATCCTCTGACTATCTGAAAATATACGTACCTGTTAGCTTAAACCCCTGGACTCTACCATGGCCCTCCGACCCTTCAGCTTTGCTGGGCTCCCTTGTCCCTCCTGCTCTGCCTGGTTAGTCATCGACCTGCCTCCGCCACGGGATTCCACTCCTCCGGCTTTGCCTTGTCCCTCCATCCCTCTGGCTCCATCTGGCTCTTCCTTCCTTTTGACTCCAGCTTTGGCCTCAGTCGCTCCAGCTCCACAATGGTCTTCTGGGTCTCCGCCTCTGCCTCAGATGCATGAGCTCTGATCTCTGCCTTGGCTCTCCAGGCCTCCAGTTTCACCCTGGCTCTCCATCTGCTGGCTCCACCTCTGTCAGCTCCATCACAAGAGCTTGTCGCCCTGGTTCCTCCTCCAAGGCCTCCACCATGGCTCCTTCCTCCTGTGACTCCACCACTACTCATTACTTAATTATTCAATTCAGCTGCTTCTGTTTAGCTCCCTCATTTAGTCAGTGTATACTCCCTGTTTTGTCCTACACTTTTGTCTATTTTCTCTTACAACTTGTCTTTATTTTTTCATGTAGATGTGGTTTTACCTTTTCTCCTGGATTATTAAAGTGACTTTCTGAGCTACTCAGATGGAATTTTGGTTAAAACATAGTAGTGTATAGTATACAGTAATATGTGTTAAGTATATTAATTACAATTATTTTATATTTATGCAATATGCATACTTTCATTCATATATATATATATAATGTAATTACGTTGGATAAAAGCATCAAATGCATGAATATAATTATTGTACGTGACGACAACACAGAATTCATCAGTTCATGTAAACATTTTTAAACCAAACAATGACAACAACTTTTAGCTGATGATGACATAATTTGTAGTCCTGGATTCATGATGACATACTATGCCACAATGTGAAAGAAAAATCCCACAAAATATGATGTCATTTGCTATTTTTGATGCATGTATGACATAATGGAAACATAATGGAAACCAGCTGGCATTATTATAGTATACAGACCTCATCCTCTGACTATCTGAAAATATACGTACCTGTTAGCTTAAACATGATACTTGTTCATTGTTCAAAATGCTCAGATTACACACTGTTCTTGTGTAAATGATGCATGTTCATTTGCTTTCTGAGGATTATTAAGGTCTTAATAAGTCCAGCCATGTTAGTGTGCAATTTAATGTTCAGCCTTTCACCAAACTTGACAACATTATGGCATTTTTCCTGGGAAAGCCCATCATGTTTTACTGATTATAGGATCTGAATTCCTTGTGTTTGCAGGATGGAGGCATCTTGCTTGGAGTTGGCGCTGGAGGGGGAAAGACTGTGTAAAGCAAGAGATTTTAAAGGCGGTACAGCGTTCTTTGAAGCTGCTGTTCAGGTGGGAACAGAAGATCTCAAGACCCTAAGTGCCATTTACAGTCAGCTGGGCAACGCTTACTTCTACCTGAAGGAGTACGGCAAAGCCCTGGAGTACCATCGGCATGACCTTACGCTCGCTCGGTGAGAATAGTGCATTTGACTGCCATTTATAGTCATCAATAGTTTCAGTTTCATGCAAGTTTGTGTTCAATGAAAATAAACCGAGTTGCATTGTAATTCAGGACGATCGGAGACCGGATTGGGGAAGGGAAGGCCAGCGGAAATCTGGGAAACACTCTGAAGGTTTTGGGCCGCTATGATGAAGCAGCTGTGTGCTGTCAGAGGCACCTGGACATTTCTCAAGAACAAGGAGATAAGGTGAGAAAACCTCTGTCAGGATGGCCTTATTAGATATGACTAGATGAAGAAAGTGATTTGCAGTTTTGTAAGCAATGTTCATCATACGGTTAATGTACAGACAGCGTCTGAGATTATGATGAATGAAAACACTGCCGCTCAAGGTCAATATCACCTTTACTGGGGTTATTTTTTATTAATTTATTTTTGTGTGAGCAAGTACTCTCGCTGAATAGAGACTGAATGCGTTACTGGAGCACACATTGATGGATTTGATTACCAAACAAACCATAAATATGATTTGCAGTTGTATTCTCAGGGAATGCATGAGCTGATAAAAATACCTTGAATGCAATCTAAGTCACTTTGGATAGATGAATCTGCTAAATGCACAAATGTAAACGTATTGCCTTGACCATGAGGAATACAGGTTATGCAGTGTAACGTAGGCTAGTTTGGAGCAACTCTTGTGAAACCTACTTATTAGTGAATATTTATTGCAGAAATAATACACTTTAAAAGAATATACGCAAGTGCACAATGAATATAATTTATTTTAGACAATTAAAATACATGTTAATTACAATTCAATGAAAATATATTGTAGTTTCAATTTATATTATATGCAATTAGCTGAATTGTAGAGTGTTTTGATCCACTTAAGCAAGACTTAAGTACATCTTTATATGTAATTTCATAATTAATTCTATTGTCTATGAAATATGGTTAAAGTACTGCTGAATGTACTGACAAACATTTATGATAAACTAAAATATTATTTAATGTAATTTCAATTAAAATTTGTATATCATGTATTGTATCATATTTGTAAGTACACATTTGTAATGATGAAGTTGCAATTTAGTACATTTAAAATATAGTGACTTATAACTTATAGTAACTTATAGTAATGTAATATCAAATAACATTACAGTTAAAATTATAATCAAGTGCTTTACATGTGCTTCTTTAAAATTATTATCAAGTGCTTTAAGTGCTTTTTTAAAAGACAAAATAATTATTAAAATATTATGATTTAATATGTACTTTGAAGTAAAGCTTTGAATTTGTCGATTACAGAGTGTACCTTTTAAATGTGTACTTAAGTGTGTTTATAGAAACAGTCATGAAAGTGTCTGTCTTTAAATACACTTAATTTTATTTCATTAATATTATAATATCTGAAAGTACGATTTTTAAAAATAAACTACAAGTGCACATTCAGTACAATTAAGCATGCAATGTTATAATGCAGCGTTTGCAAGCCATTGCACCTTTAATGTGATGTATCTCATAATTTTGATCTCATGTTGACTATAAAGTGATGTCTAGTTAGGTGGCACACTTGGTTTCAGAGCAGAGCCAGTATGATGTTTCTCAAAAGTTTCTGTACTGTTGAGTCTGGTCTGTTGAATTGAAAAATTATAAGCAGTGTACAATCGGCTGCTGTGTGCAGGTCGGCGAGGCCAGGGCTCTGTATAACATGGGGAACGTGTTTCACGCCAAAGGGAAGCAGCAGCTCTGGGGCGTTTCACAGGATCCCGGAGAGCTTCCTCCTGATGTCAGAGACGCGCTGCAGCGAGCCACGACCTTCTACGAGTCAGTTCAGCACACACACACACACACACACACACACACACTGAAGCATCTGAGCATCATTAGGCAGAACCCACTGAGACCTGTTTGCCCGACTGCAGCGCAGCTCATTAACAGCGACATTTAGCAGACCCTGAAGGTTAAACGGCACATAAATGAGACGCAGAGAGACCAGAGGTGTCAGACAGAGGACAAACAGAGCCTAGTAGCTCCTTCTGTGTGTCCGTTTAGGAAAACATGGAAAACACGGCTCACAAATATTTAAAATGAATACTTCAATTGCATATCAGATCTGGATTGCAAAGTTTTAACATTAACTTAATGTGATGTATGTTTGTCAGTCATGCATCAATGAAACAGATCATGGCATAGTTTATTATTAAGTATTTGCATTTATTTGATGTTATTTAAATAATCTAATTTTCATAATGCTTTTATTGATATTGTTTCGAATCAGCAAACACAACAGAAAACAATTACATTTATTCAGTTAAAAAGTAGGGCTTACTGTAGAACAAGCAATATTTAGTTAGTATGAGACTGAAACAAATGGGCTTTATTGATGGTTATTGTGCATTTAAAACACATTCAGTTTATTAGTATGGAAGCATATGGGTAGCAAAATTAATTTTGAAATGTAATATGCAAAATGACAATGCAATATGTAAAATGACAACGTATTTCTGTATTTAAATTTACATTTTCCCATACATATGTGCAACATTTAGTGCAAAATGAAAATGAAAATTCAATTATATATTTTACATTTGCCATTTTCTACACTAGTCTTAATATGTAAATTAAAAACATATTTTAATGCTTTATAAGTTACAAAATTAAAATGAAATTGTATTACCCAAATTGATTAGATATGTTTAACATGTCCAAGCAAAAACTGTAGCAAAATTATCATTTGAATGCCATTTTTCCTAAATGCATTTAGACTTATGGGTAGGACACTCTGTGTGCTTCGTTGTGAAAGCGAAACTACTTTGTTTGGCTTTCCAAAAGAGGACGATATCGCTTCGTCATGCCTAGAGCTGATCCGTGCTAGTTGCTGAGGAAGTACTTCATACGTGCTGTCGATCGCCGGATCCAGTCTGGGGTCGTCACATGTGGTTGCTGCAGGCATCACAAAATGGTAAGGGACGTAACATTTCCGTCACACGCTTGAGGAATTCGGCCAATCACAATGCACTGGATAGCTGGCCAATCAGAGCACACCTCGCTTTTTCAGACCGATGAGCTTTGTAAAAATCGACGCGTTTCAGAAAGGCGGGGCATAGAGGAGAAACAATAATGTACAGTATGTGGAAAATAATGTGTTTTTTTAACTTTAAACCTCATAAACGCATTTCATTACAGCAAATACACAAAATAATGTTATTTTTAGCAGCATCATATGACCCCTTTAAATACCCTGCAATCAGTGTAGACTAGTCAATGTGGATTTGAAAATGCATTCCAAGCCGATCACGCCCCCAACCTGTCAATCATTTTATCAAGGCGGGGCTCAGCAACAAGACGCACAATAGGTCAATATTCCCCATTAACCAAATGCTTTTCACCTGCCTCAACATCTCACTGTTTTACACCCCGATTGATGCACATTTTTTCATTTTGCACTATATGTTGCACATATGGGAAAATGTAAATTTAAATACAGAGATACATTGCCATTTTACATATTGCATTGTCATTTTGCATATTACATTTCAAAATGAATTTTGCTACACATATGCTTCCATATATTAGTACTGTTACAAAAATCTGACTGTTTCATTTATATACAGTATATCAAATATATATCAGATTAAGTTTAATAATTTATTTAAAATGCACAGACATTTTATATGCAATCTTAAATTTAGGCCATACTTTAATGTCATTTCTGTTGAAACCTGTATGTCATGTACTTAAAAATATTTGCAATTACACATTCATATTTGAGTTGCAATTTAGTACTTTTAAAAAATATATTAACTTTAAATGTAACTGAATAACACACTACATTTAAAAATTATAATAAAGTACTTTACATGTGCTTTAGTATGTTTGTCATCTTGTCAAAACAAGTGTACTTCTTTAAAAGATTATTAAAACATTAAGTAAAACTTTTAGTTTTAACATTATTACAAAGTGCACTTAAAAAGTGTATTTAAGTGTCTTTAGAAACATGAAAGGGTCTCTCTTGAAGTTGCCTTTTATTTAAGTTAATATTATACTATCTGCAAGTATAGTTTTTAAAAAATATAAGACTTGAAGTACACTACAAGTGCACATTGTGCAGGTGTTATTGTTAAAAATCTATTTTTCTATGGGGAATGTGTTTTTACTTGAATAAAGTGAAATGCAGAGAGTCGTCTGTTTCAGGATGAACCTGTCTCTGGTTAAGGAGTTGGGAGACCGAGCTGCACAGGGAAGAGCCTTTGGTAACCTTGGCAACACTCATTACCTGCTGGGTAATTTTGTCGAGGCCATCAAGTTCCACAGAGAGGTACGAGCCAAACGCCACTGACCATCAGCTCATTCACTCATCTAGCTGATGTGAAGTCTCTGCTGCGGCTGAGACAGCAGCTCATTCTAAACACAGTCCCTCCTTGTTTTTCCAGCGTCTCTCCATTGCAAAGGAATTTGGCGACAAGGCCGCCGAGCGCAGAGCATACAGTAACCTAGGCAACGCTCTCATTTTCTTGGGCCAGTTCAATGCAGCCACAGAGTATTACAGGTAACAATGACTACAGCGCCATCTAGAGGATGCATCATGTACGACCAGCTGTTTATTAAACAAATTTCTTGTTTTGTGAGGAACAAGAAGAAAAACACACACATAAAGGCAAACATAAGCAAAATAAATGAATGAATAAAATAATGAAAATAAAAGAGTATATGGATGCGTCACAGTTGTAGTTTACGTACGTCTACGGATTATTTACTGTGCGCTTCTGGCTGTGTGGTACAACTCACAAATAAGGGAGAGACATATGATCAGTTACACCTTGATTTAGACACTTTTTGGCATGCATTTATATGTTAACATGCGCTGTATTTTTTCCCCTCATTGAAAACAATTTTACACTAAATAAATGAATAGTACTTTTGAAAAATCTGTTAATCATAAGGCTTATTGAGGAGAGGTGTGGTGTTTCTTATTTAAGAAATTATTACTTTTATTTATCGAGGATGGATTGCATTGATCAGACGTGACAGTAAGGATATTTATAATGTTACAAAAGATTTCTATTTCGAATAAATGCTGTTCTTTTGAACTTTCTGAAGTTGAAAATGTACCAGTTTCCACAAATATATTTGGCAGCACAACTGCTTTCAACATTGATAATAATAAGAAATGTTTCTTAAGCAGCAAATCAGCGTATTAGAGTGATTTTTGAAGGATTAAGTGACACGGAAGACTGGAGTAGTGATGCTGAAAATTCAGCTTTGATCACAGGAATAAATTACATTTTAACATATATTTACATAGAAAACAGTTATTTTAATATCTAATAATATTTTTACAATTTTTACTGTATTTCTGATCAAATAAATGCAGTCTCTGTGAGTTCTGTCACAGTCGTTTTGCTCTGTTGTTCAGGAAAACTCTGCAGCTCTCTCGGCAGCTGAAGGATCAGGTGATGGAAGCTCAGGCATGTTACAGTCTGGGAAACACATACACTCTGCTGCAGGAGTATGAACGTGCCATAGATTATCACCTCAAACACCTGCTCATCGCTCAGGAGCTTAACGACAGGTGTGAGCCGTGAACACACACATGCACACACACACAGACTCGCTCTCACATCAGCACAACTCTGAGCAGTAACGTGTTCTGTGTGTCTGGTAGGGTTGGGGAGGGCCGGGCCTGCTGGAGTCTGAGTAACGCTTACATGTCATTGGGAAAGCACCGTCAGGCTCTGCATCACACCCGGAAACACCTGGAAATCTCCAGAGAGGTGAGGCCACACTGATTCTCTGTCCTGCAGTGACAGTCCTGCTTGGTGTGCGTGTAAATGTGTGGTTTGCTTTGCTCAGATCGGAGACAGGAACGGAGAGCTGACGGCCAGGATGAATGTGGAGGAGCTGATGGAGGCCCTAGGGGTGAAGGAGGCGGATCTCTCTCCGTCTGAATCTGAGTTTAAAGTGCAGGGTAACACAGTCTCAGATTAATCATATCTATACAGTATGTGTATCTGCAGATGACAAGCACAACTTGACACTGACACACCACATTAAACACTTCACCAGGGTCATTATATACATGCATGTAATAGAAAAAATTTATAAATTTCAACATTTTACATTTTTGTTTAGTTAAATTCAAAGTACTGAAATTTGAATCTGAAATAAAAATGAGTGCAATTAGTATAGATATACTGTATTTTAAATATAAAAAAATATATATCTTAAATGACAAAATGCACAGCAACACTATTAAAATGTAAACTAAAATTAAAATGAAACCAAAAAATATAAAAATTCAATATATTATTAAAATCTTTAATATGATCTCAACACATAAATAACACTGTGGTGGGGCTAGTTTACACACTATATGGTCTTTTCACAATGGAAGTCGTTTTTTACATCGATTTTAAAATAATTCTTTTAAAATATAAAAAAAAAGCTGTCAGTGGAGTAACACGCCATAAATACAAATGTATGAGACAGCTTTCCTAATCATGATTGACAGCTTATTTCAGTGCTAAAGTAATGCTGTAGTGTATGGCTATCCAAAACTATGTCTGCAGTCTGTAAATTGATATTACATGAATTATCATCAATATTTGCTTCTTTTCTTCAACAGGAGCCAGACCCAAGTTCATCAAGAAAGCCAGCATGGAGAGTGTGGACCTGTGGAAATACAGCTCTGAAAAGGTCACATGCTCAACATCTGAGTGACCAGGATTTTACCATGCAGGACATGAACCTGAATCAAAATCTTCTTTAGCTATTGAACAAAATGCCTGTTAAAAAACCCTAACCCAAAAGTCAACATCAAATGATGGACTCTCATCCAGGAACATGTCCTTCTCGGTAGAATCATGGTCGTGCAGAAACACAGACACGTGTTGCTTTAATGCTGCTGTGATGCTCATGTGATGCTCTATGAAGCTGATGTGATGCTGCTTTGATGCTGGATGTGAGGCTGATGTGTCATTACAGCAAATACACGTGATTGCCATTTTACATATTGATGCACTGTTGTTGTGATGTTGATGTGACAGTGAGGCTGATGTGATGTTGATGTGATGCTAATGTGATGTTGATGCGATGCCTGATGGGATGTTTACGTGATGCTGATGTGATGCTGATGTGATGCTTGGTGGGATGCTGATGTGATGCTGATTTGATGCTGTGTTGTGATGCTGATGTGATGCTGTATGTGATGCTGATGTATGCTGCTGTTGTGCTGCAGAATGGAGATGCTCCGGATGTTGATGGTATTTCGAGGAAGTCAAGGAACCAGCTGTATCAGTCTAGCAGAAGCAAAAGTTACACAGACAGTCAGTCATCAGATGAGAGACATTGGCTCGACTCACCTGTGGACACTGATGACATCACTGTTCATGTCACACCTCCAGTGAGTATCTATCTGTCTGTCTGTCTTTTTTCTGTCTGTATTTATAAGCTTGTTTCCTCATGGGGACCAAAAAAGTCTCCACAAGGTCACATACTATATACTAAATACTCATAATGATCCGACACACACACACACATGTTTCCATGTTTTATGGGGTCATTCCATAGGCGTAATGGTTTTTATACTGTACAAACTGTATGTGCTATTGCCCTACACCAACCCTACCCCTAAACCTACCCCTTACAGGAAACTTTGTGCATTTTTACTTTCTCAAAAAAACGAATTCTGTATGATTTATAAGCTTGTTTCCTCATGGGGACCTAAAAAATGTCCCCACAAGGTCAAAATTTACTAGTATTACTATCCTTGTGGGGACATTTGGTCCCCATAACGTGATAAATACCAGGTACACACACACACACACACACACACACACACATCCACATTTATGTATGCATATCATTTCAAATCCTAAGCTGTGTATGTGTGTATATATATATATATATATATATATATA
>NW_015505997.1:328404-332843 GCF_001515645.1 Sinocyclocheilus grahami
TGTGTATAATTTCAAATACTAATCTGTGTGTGTGTGTATATATATATATATATATATATATATATATATATATATATGCTTAAATTTTGAATGTTGCTAGTGCAGCAGTGTTTTAATGAGATGAATAGTTTTTTGCTGACAGTCATAGAGTGTAAGTGTGCAGATGTGTCTGTCTGCAGGGCTTTAATTCAATCTGTTTTAAAGTGCTTCACTAAAGGTTTCACTTGATAGCCGTGGCTCTCTGTGTTCCTCTGTTAATCAATACACACCAGCTGCGTGGCTGCTAATGCATCTGTGTGCATGTGACTTTCCCAGAGGATGGGGAATATATGAAAATATGTCTCAGTGTGCATCATTTCCTGCTGCTGATGCCTGTTCACGACTATCATCTTATATTACACTGTGACATTATTTTACCAAGTTATTGGATTGCAAAACGTATTTCAACATTATAGTAGCATTTGTAGTAAAATAAACATTTTGGTATATTGTTTCAGATTATAAATAGATTTAGACTACTATTTTGATACTGTTTTAGCTGCTTGATTCTTTTATTTGATCCTAATTGCAGTTTACTCAAACCCTTTACAATACAAAAGCAGTAATTTTGCGTAGAGGCTTCACACATGATTGTCATTATTTTAGGATCATTTTTAGCTAATTTTAGGTTCATTGTTGACATGGTAATACAAATAAAGACCCCAGTACTCGACCTTCGACACGCACAGTGTCGGTGGGTGTTTTAGGGTTTATGCGCGTGACCAAAGGCCATAACACCTTGGTCAGGGGTTTCTATGGAAACCGTGATGATGTTATTTGGACAAAGACCTTTCATGGTCCATTCACTCGCTCTCTCTCTCCGTATCTCACCCTCCGTGTAACTGAATTATTGAAGTAAATGCATGAGCAGCAGTGAGAGCTGAACAGAGACAGACGAGCAGTCAAGGGAAGATGTAACAGAGACCGGACGCTGACGGATGACAGACATATAGGCTGAAGAATGTGAGGTTTTGCTGTGCATGACTTTGTATTTGCATATATTTGTATGTGATCGTGTGTATTAACAGTCTGCGGTCTTTGAGGGTGTGTTTAAATAGTTTGTTTAACAGTCTCTGTTCATTATTTACCCTAAAATCCGTCCTCCCTCCCCCAACCGTCCCATAATCAGAGCCAAATTAATGAGTTGTTTTCCCACAGTCAGACACAAAGATGGACAGAGAGAGAAAGATAGGACGCACACTGATGGAACAGAGCGAGACGCGTCTGTGATTGGATGATCGGGCTGTGGATTAATGAATCGCTCCATAAGCATTCATATTTAGTCTCGCTATGATAGTGATCTGCTGGCTTTATATTGCGTTGCATTGTAAGATTGTGTGGTCAGGACACTTGAGCCTGAATGTGATTTGGTCTTGTGTCGCTCGATGAGTTGGGATGTGATGATTAAGTTTGGTCATGATAGGTGATTGTCTAACAGTGTTTGAATGTAATTAGTATGCATGCTGATACAGGACAGCAGTTGTTATGGTGGAATGTGCCGTCAAATGTGCTAGGTTTGTGTAAGTGTTGTTGGACAGGGTTGGGTCGCTCCGCATGCTCATTTCACACTATTGACTGATTCCAGATCACTGAATCAAACAGCAGCATATGTGCCACTGGTTTTAAGGTTACTTTGAATCAGGATGACTGAGATGTGTTAAAAGGCATTTTAATTTTTAGTTATGAATCTTTCAAGATCTGTAGTTTTTGTATTTTAGTATTTTGGTCTTGGTTTCTGTACCCTGCTATGGAGAGTGTTTTAGTGTCTGTGTATCTGACCACTGAAAGGTCATCGTGACACACACACACACACACACAGGTTTGTTTTAATGGTTTATGGGGACTCTCCGTAGGCGTAATGGTTTTTATACTGTACAAACCGTATTTTCTATTGCCCCACGCCAACCCTACCCCTAAACCTACCCCTCACAGGAAACATTTTTAGATTTAAAAAAAAAAAACTCATTCTGAATTATTTATAAGCCTTTTGAATTATGGGGACACTGAAAATGTCCTCATAAATCACCTTCTCGTTGTAATAACTATGTCATACCCATGTTATTATACAAATTTGTGTCCTCATAAACCACATAAACATGCACACGCACACGCACACACAGACAGACAGGCAGACAGACAGACAGAGCTGTTGAGATGTAGATAAGAGCTCACATGAGTGTTCACTAATGTCAGGACAGATACACCAACACATGACCACACTGTAAAATCCGATAGTTTACCTTACTTAGATTTAATTAGTAATCTTTACTTAGTTGTTATACTTACTAGGTTTTATTAAGTTACAGACTTCATAAATTGATGTTGATTTTCCTAAAATGTTTATTTTTTAATTCACCATTATAGTGATTAGCGTTCCCTTTGGTTGGGCACTTGGAACTTGGGTTTATGTAACTATAATTTTCTTCTTGTTAATGCAGTAATGCATTATGAAATCAGAGATATTTGATTTCAAGGAAACATAAGTAATAAATAGGTTGCTTATAGAAGGTGACCTATCTTTTAATTAAATCATTTGTGCTTTTATTGTGTGTGTTTAAAAATGGATTTCTTCAAATTTTATTATTCATAATAACTTTGAAATGATCTTAATTGAGTTTATATAATCCTTTAATAGTGTGTGGTAATATGCAAAAGTCACACACAGACTTAAACATTCAGCACGTGAATCACAACAATGGTAACAATTCAATTGAATTTATTTTCATTAATTGTAACAATAACCATTTTATTTGCTCTTTTGTTGTGCTACTATTGACACAAGACAGCAAATAAAATTGGCAAATAAAATTAACAACTGTAAAACAAAGCAACTGCATAATTTATTCATGACACAATGCACTCTGGGAGTCAGTGAGTAGCTATACTAAGTCATGAGTAAACCTAAATGAAAGGATCAAGAACCCCCTGCAGTTCTTTTTTAGTTACTAGAACTCTTGTGTAAGTAAACTATACTAACTAAGCATTTGTCAGTACAACATACTATTGCTATTTCACTTTACTTAGTTTTTTCAAGGCAATCGGTTTGCATGCTTTTTTTTAAGTAAGCCCAACTAATTAGATTTTACAGCGCAGGAACCCGAGGTTCATACGCTCGTATAATACTGCATTTTCACTAATATGATCTGGTGAATGTCACAAAACATGTTAGAAATTTGTCAGGAATATATATATATATATATATATATATATATATATATATATATATAAATTACTTAAAAACAGAAAACAAAAAACATGAAGCGAAAATATTAATTCTATTTATAGGACCCAATCCTATCAATAGAATTGTGTCCATTTCTCATTACTATAAGGTGAAAGAAGAAGCTTATATATATTTTTAAATAATAGTATTAATGTTATAGCTTTTTTATCATACATCACAGTATCTTTAAATTTATGGTAATTTAGAAAATTACTGTAATTTTATAGTATACAAAATATCTAATTACAAAAGAAAAAATGAAGAACATACATTTAAAAAAAATTTTTTTTGCATGGTGACATTCCCCCATGTTCATTACTATAATGTGAAAATAATAGTAAAGTATTTAGATTGTGGCTACAGTATATTTATTATGCATGATAGTATCTTTAAACTTATGGTAATTTTGAAACATTTTATTACAGTAATTTTATAGTATGCAATAAAAGATGAATTACAAAAACTAAATAAACATCAAAAGTAGAACATCTGGATGCATTAAATTAAAGAGACTTTTAAACTTTTTTGACTTATAATGTAAATAATGTCACAATGCAAGAAAAAAGAATCCTAAAAGCTTTTCTTTATGCTCTTTTCTTTATTTTTTTTTAGCTATTTTGATTCACATACTGTATATTATTTGTTCCACTTGTATTCCATGATGTTTTTGTTTTTCTGTATCATAAACATAACTTTCACCCATATGCTACATTTAGACTGTAGTGCAATGTGATTTAGGCTCTATCCATTCAGAGTCTAATGGCTGTAAGAGTGATGGATGAATGTGGCATAATTATCTTTTGAACGTGCACACTGATGTCATACTGTGAATGTAACTGGTCTGATTACAGCTGATTGTGTAATGGTGAGCGATGAGCTGATGTTCTGAAGTGTGTTTTCTGCAGAAACTGGCTCGTGACACGTCAGATGAGGACTGCTTCTTTGACTTGTTGAGTAAGTTTCAGAGCAGTCGTATGGATGACCAGCGCTGTCAGCTGGACGAGCCGCCCAATGGAGAGAATGCCGGAGGAGCGGATCCAAACACACTCAATGACATGATCGGTCAGTCACACCGTCTCTCTGATGCTCAAGAGATCTCACTGTTCCTTAAAGCAGGGGTTTTCAACCTTTTAGGACATGTGCACCTCCCCCCCCCCCCCCGCCTCCCCCTCTACAC
>NW_015505997.1:333787-409692 GCF_001515645.1 Sinocyclocheilus grahami
GTTTACCTGATTCAATGTGATGGCTGAGCCTGTTTCTGAGATAACAACATGCCAATCCTGGTTGGATTTCCAAAACGGCTAATCGTAAATCATCTTACACTTTCAATAAGCGTGACCAGGGTTGCCAGGCTTTCACAACAAAACCTGCCTAATTGCTACTCAAAACTAGCCCAAAACTACAAAAAGCGGCAAGTGTTAAAGTAGCCCAATTCCGCGGGAAAACCGTGGACTTGGCAACACTGAGCGTGACTGATACTCGAGCCAACTCTGCTCTAACTGTCGACTAGCAGTGGGAGTCAGATTGCCCCCTAGTGGATGGCTAAAGATTTGTTAACTCATATTCATAAATTCTCAAGGGAATGTCTCTGAATTAACTGATGCTCCCGCCCCCCTTAACAGGTGCTGGCGCCTCCCTGGGGGCTGAAAACACCTGCCTTAAAGGAAGAGCATTCATTAATACATTTTAAAAAACAAAAGTTGTATCTGTTCATATTATGTAATGGACCTGAGCTAACATGAGCTCACAATGAACAGCTGTATTTTTTATTAAGTAGCGTTTACAAAGAAAAATAAATGCCGTAACAAATACACTGTTCGTTGTTTGCTGTCAATGCATTAACTAACGTCAACTAATGGGACCTTATTGTAAAGTGTCACTAAATATTTTGAATTCATTTTTATCTTTGCAATTTCCCCTTTCATTTTAATTTTAATTAAAAGTTTTAATAATTTAGTAATTTTAAAGTCATAATTTGATTTATTTTTCCCTGAAATCAACTTGTGTACTAAAATTATACCTTTTTCCCCCCATCAAATGCATTTGCATTTTCTAATTTGCTTGAAAAACAGTTTAGTCAGGACCACCTTTGTCCAAAGATCTGACGAAGCTCATCATCAGTGTGAAATGATCCCAGATTAAAATCATAAAGCATGAGTTGTTTGTGCTGTTTCTCAGATGCCAGTCTGCTGACGTCTCCCCAAACGGAAGAGCTCTTCGATTTGATCGCCAGCTCTCAGAGCCGCCGTCTGGACGATCAGAGGGTGAGCGTCAGTAACCTGCCCGGACTCAGAATCACCCACAATAACCTGGGCCACCTGTGTGGAGAGAGCGACCCGCAGGAGCCCAGCGATGACTTCTTCAACATGCTCATCAAATGCCAGGTGAGGCGTAGAGCCTTCAGTAATCAGTGAAAGACTAGATTGAGACTAAATGCGTCTGGGGTGTTTTAACTCACAGTGACTTTAGTTCTGTTCTAAACTCCAGTGAGCTACCCAGAAACATCCTTATATATTATGAGTGCGTTCGGTGTTCCCAATGTCAAGGCTATGAACTAAAACTATTTTTAAAAATGTTGAATTGAAGCTAAAATAATATATAAACATTATATATGATCATCTCCTGATCCACCACCAGTGTGCAGCATCCACCTGGATGATGCGACGGCAGCCATAGTGCGCCAGAACGCCCACCACACACCAGCTTACTGGGGGAGAGGAGACAGAGTGATGAAGCCAATCAGTATAAATGGGGATTGTTAGGAGGCCATGATGGTCAGAAGCCAATGGGGCTAAATTTGGCCAGGATGCCGAGGTCACACCTCTACTCTTTTCGAAAGACATCCTGGGATTTTTAATGACCACAGAGAGTCAGGACCTCGGTTTAACGTCTCATCCGAAGGACGGTGCTTGATGACAGTATCGTGTCCCCGTCACTATACTGGGGCTCTAGGACCCACACAGACCTCAGGGTGAGCACCCCCTGCTGGCCTCAATAGCACCTTTTCCAGCAGCAACCTAGTTTTCCCAGGCTCAACCCTTCCACAGACTCAACCCTTTTTGGCGCACGCCCCCCCCCCCCCCCCCCCAAATATCCATTAAAGCTATTAAAGCAGGGAACAATTTTTCTTTTGCTCTTTTTGATTAACATTATTTACATAAGAAATGTACGGATCCGTTATACTGATGTACATTTGATATTTTCTTCACTGTTTACATTCACTTAAAACAACCGACTGTGCTTACAAGGATACTTGTCAAGACAGCCATTGGTATTCACCTGCTGTCTGAGAAGGCTATCTGTTTGTGCACTTCAGGTGTGTGAGCGGTGTGCATAGAAACGCTTGAGATGTCTTGGGCTTAAATATCTTAAAATTACTTTAATGTTTAAATTGACAAGACTTAAAACACGTGAGAACAAAAAACTTTCTCGAGGAAGCAGCACTGGCCTGATCGTTAAGATCGTTTTGGGGGGCTAAGGTGACAGATGGGGGGCTGAAACCCACCTAAAAAGGGTTTAGAACTGCCCCTGGTATAGCGTGCGTAATTATACTGAAACATAAATATATAACCAGTTTACCTGAGTCAATGTGATGGCTGAGCCTGTTTCTGAGATAACAACATGCCAATCCTGGTTGGATTTCCAAAACGGCTAATCGTAAATCATCTTACACTTTCAATAAGCGTGACCAGGGTTGCCAGGTTTTCACAACAAAACCTGCCTAATTGCTACTCAAAACTAGCCCAAAACTACAAAAAGCGGCAAGTGTTAAAGTAGCCCAATTCCGCGGGAAAACCGTGGACTTGGCAACACTGAGCGTGACTGATACTCGAGCCAACTCTGCTCTAACTGTCGACTAGCAGTGGGAGTCAGATTGCCCCCTAGTGGATGGCTAAAGATTTGTTAACTCATATTCATAAATTCTCAAGGGAATGTCTCTGAATTAACTGATGCTCCCGCCCCCCTTAACAGGTGCTGGCGCCTCCCTGGGGGCTGAAAACACCTGCCTTAAAGGAAGAGCATTCATTAATACATTTTAAAAAACAAAAGTTGTATCTGTTCATATTATGTAATGGACCTGAGCTAACATGAGCTCACAATGAACAGCTGGATTTTTTATTAAGTAGCGTTTACAAAGAAAAATAAATGCCGTAACAAATACACTGTTCGTTGTTTGCTGTCAATGCATTAACTAACGTCAACTAATGGGACCTTATTGTAAAGTGTCACTAAATATTTTGAATTCATTTTTATCTTTGCAATTTCCCCTTTCATTTTAATTTTAATTAAAAGTTTTAATAATTTAGTAATTTTAAAGTCATAATTTGATTTATTTTTCCCTGAAATCAACTTGTGTACTAAAATTATACCTTTTTCCCCCCATCAAATGCATTTGCATTTTCTAATTTGCTTGAAAAACAGTTTAGTCAGGACCACCTTTGTCCAAAGATCTGACGAAGCTCATCATCAGTGTGAAATGATCCCAGATTAAAATCATAAAGCATGAGTTGTTTGTGCTGTTTCTCAGATGCCAGTCTGCTGACGTCTCCCCAAACGGAAGAGCTCTTCGATTTGATCGCCAGCTCTCAGAGCCGCCGTCTGGACGATCAGAGGGTGAGCGTCAGTAACCTGCCCGGACTCAGAATCACCCACAATAACCTGGGCCACCTGTGTGGAGAGAGCGACCCGCAGGAGCCCAGCGATGACTTCTTCAACATGCTCATCAAATGCCAGGTGAGGCGTAGAGCCTTCAGTAATCAGTGAAAGACTAGATTGAGACTAAATGCGTCTGGGGTGTTTTAACTCACAGTGACTTTAGTTCTGTTCTAAACTCCAGTGAGCTACCCAGAAACATCCTTATATATTATGAGTGCGTTCGGTGTTCCCAATGTCAAGGCTATGAACTAAAACTATTTTTAAAAATGTTGAATTGAAGCTAAAATAATATATAAACATTATATATGATCATCTCCTGATCCACCACCAGTGTGCAGCATCCACCTGGATGATGCGACGGCAGCCATAGTGCGCCAGAACGCCCACCACACACCAGCTTACTGGGGGAGAGGAGACAGAGTGATGAAGCCAATCAGTATAAATGGGGATTGTTAGGAGGCCATGATGGTCAGAAGCCAATGGGGCTAAATTTGGCCAGGATGCCGAGGTCACACCTCTACTCTTTTCGAAAGACATCCTGGGATTTTTAATGACCACAGAGAGTCAGGACCTCGGTTTAACGTCTCATCCGAAGGACGGTGCTTGTTGACAGTATCGTGTCCCCGTCACTATACTGGGACTCTAGGACCCACACAGACCTCAGGGTGAGCACCCCCTGCTGGCCTCAATAGCACCTTTTCCAGCAGCAACCTAGTTTTCCCAGGCTCAACCCTTCCACAGACTCAACCCTGCTTAGCTTCCGTGGGCGACCAGTCTTGGGCTACAGGGTGATACATAAAATATTAGAAATGAAAATTTGAAGTTAGCTGAATTCAGTTCCGATCCTAGACTTCTGGGGGCCCTACGCATAACTGTGTTGGCGGGGGGGTGGAGTGGAGTTGGGTATGAGTGGTTATGAACAAATGAATGCTACGCATTTGTCCGTGTTTCACTCCATCTCGAATCGTGCTACCGGAAAGCGCTTGAGAAACAGTGTCTCTTCCACAGCTCGGTACGCTTTCAACTCGTTTTGTTAGTCTCGAGCAAGACTGTACAACATTACATGATTTGAGTGATTTTTACGTAGAAAGGGCGATAGCGCACCGCATTAAAATAAATGATCATTCATGTTTTCATAACCGCTGACCAAATTCAAAAACGAAACTAAAATTAAATCATCTTTGAGAGCAAGGGGGCCCACTGGTGTTTCGGGGGGCCTTAGCAAGCTTGCGTTTTTTGCGTATAGGGAGGATCAGCTCTGGCTGAATTGACTGAACTAAATGAAATAAAATAACTTAAGTTGAAGTACTACAATTACTAAAACTGAAATAAAGCAAAATAGAACTATTAAAAAATACAGTTTGAAAGAAAAAAAAAACCTCAAACAAATTTGATTTCAGTTACATTTCTAATTTGAGTTTACGTTTAAAAAAAATTTGTTATGGTGTTTTGTCATTTTTCATATTTTAGAATTATTTATAGACCATTATAGCATATTTTGAATAGCTTATTTTTCATTTCCAAACATTTCTATTTATCTTTATTTCAGTTTTAGTAATTTTAGCACTTCAACTTCAACAAATTTATTTCAGTCAGTTGCCTAGGCAACAATTCTAATTTTAATTTAAGTTGGGTAACACTTTACTTGAAGGGGTGTGCATAAGACTGACATGACACCTTCATAATCATGACATGACACGTCACGAATATGAAGGTTTTATGCATGTTTATGACAACTGTCATTAAGTGTCATTCGCTCAGTTATGTCATTGTAACGTAGTTTGTAGGTCGGGAAGAAGGAGGCGGGAACCGGCGAACATTTACACAAACTTTAATAATAAAATAAACTCAAAACAGCGCGACAGCCCCTCGTGGACGACTGTCGCGCACAAACAAAACCAAAATAAACTCCAGGCCTGGTCCTCTCTCGTCTTTCCCTGTCGTCACTCCTCCTTTGTATCCTTCCGGAGCTCCTCCGTGAGACTCGAGACCGGTGAGTGGCGCAGGTGTCGCTCATTATCACTTACTCCACCGGCCTCGCTCTGTTCCCACGGCTCTCGGCCCCACCCCTCTCGTCACAGTCATTTTTAATGCAAATATGACATTATTTGACCTACCCCTACCCCTACCCTAACCATAGCCCATAACAAAGATGTCTCAAACAATATCATCTTTGCATTAAAAATTACATAACTGAGTGAATGACACTTAATGAATGTGTCATGTCATGATTATGTAGGTGTCATGTCATGATTATGAAGGTGTCATGTCAGTCATATGCACACCCCTTCAAGTAAAGTGTAACCTTAAGTTTTTGTAATTTTGTTTTGTGCTTTTGTCATTTTTAAATGTTTCTATTTTGCTTTATTTGTATTTCCATTTTAGATTTCAATTTAAAATTAATTTGGTACTTCAACTTCAACTTTTTTTCAAGTTGCAAATTTCACTTGCCAAGGGAGCATTTCTTTGAAAAAAAATAAGAAAAATGGCAAAAACTAAAATGAAAATAAAATCAGAAAATAAATCAAATTCAAAATATTACATAAAAACTATAATACAATATAAATAATGCTCAATTATGAAAACAAAAGGACATAACAAAATGAGTAAAATTGAAATTAAAATGAAAATTGAAAGTAGAAAAATAAAAGCTAATTCCAAATATTTTTTAAAATATTGTAATAGTACATGAATAACACTAATAGGCCTGTAATAGTACATACATAACTTCATATACTTCAAGTAAAATCAAAGAACGAATGGGAATGAATTAAGTCATTTTGACTTAATCTAGCCAAAACAAAGTTAATTTAGAGTTTGTTTCAGTGGTTCAAAACAGCTTGCCAGCACAGACCTTCTGGAGAACGTGTTAAGTTGTGAATCAAGTTAAGTTAGTGGCATCACTGCTGCTGGTTAGTTATTCCCAGCACTGCTGGAGAAGTAACGCATGTGTGTTTGTGTCAAATAAAAACAGCTGTCTTCCACGGCCTAGTGAACTGTTTCTCTTTGCATATGTTTAGTCGTCCAGAATAGATGACCAGCGCTGCCAGGGCTGCTTTACATTCCTCTTTGTTTCTTTTGAATTGAAGATACTGTTGTAACTCCACAGATGTATTTATTGAAAGTGTTGAGAAATCTGTAAAAACAAGCAAGCAAAAATAGAGACTGTGAAAATACTTTTTAAGTGTTGTTAATTGTGGGAAAGTATGTGAATGTGCATAAAAGCTCATTTAAGTTTGCACTTTCATGCTTCACAGTTCTTTGACTGAATTGACCGAAACAGCTTTTAGATTCTGAATCGAAGAAGTAATTAGTGAGTTTTCCATAATTGGCTCCGAATCACTGAATCGTGCAGTTCAGACATTGACTGAGTTGCTTTAGTTGTTCAATATTTTAGTCATTTGTGGCTGACTGAACAGCAGAGTAATGGCTCACTGATGGCAGTTTCACGTGGTAGCATTAAAAAGACATTTTGAAATGTAAATCTGCAGTATTTTGGAAGTAGAGCAATTTTAGCAAGTTTTGAGCATTTTTAAAAAAAAAAATTATTTGAGCAATTATTATTATTGGAAGGAAAGAAAGAAAATATTTAGTCAATTCACTGCCATCTTGTGGTAAAAGAAAATAAGCAAATGCCTCAAAAAATGTTTTACTTTTTTGTTAACTCAAGGAAGTGTTATGCATTATGTATCATTCCTAAATATTTATGAAGTTACTTTTATTTTAAGAAGCTAAACATCTATTCATATTGATGAATGTTTCTGACTGATGCATGATGCTTGTGACTAACCCTCATTTCTAATATTACTTTATCTTACTACAGTGACCAAACCATCAGCTCACTGACTGCAGATCAATAAAATATAGGAAGTATGTACTAGATTCATAATAATATTATGTGATGATGAGGTTAAGTATGGAGCTGTATTAGTAAATTAAAAAATAAATATATATTATTTGTCATGGTTTAACTGAATCTTTTTGTATTCCATTTGAGTTAACTATTTTCTCCCTGTATTATGATTTGCCTTCCATGTGCGGTAATAATATGTTGTGAATGAGTCTGAAAGCCTTTGAAAAGCCACTGCCCCAATGTACATAATTGTTTTATATTTATTTTCTGTTCATGAACATGGGAATGAATCCCTTGCTTTTAATAAAATGTTGATGAAATTGATATTAACCACTCAGCTTCATCAGCAGAGAAATATCAACAGGTATGAGGCACACATCTCTCTCACTAAACTGTTTAATTTGTCTACTATCAGTGTGACTATCAGAAGTGGACATATATGTTGTGTGGTTGGTGAAGGGAGCTTCAAAGGGTATTCAGCCATCTTATAGGAGTGAACATGTTCGGATTGGAGGGCCCTGTGAATGTCATAGGGAATAAGGGAACATCAATTCAGTGAGGAGGGAAATTGACCAACTCCAGCACTTAAAGTTTGACTAAAATAAAGGCAGTAAAAAGGATTTCAGAACAAGTTTCAGAATTTAAAACTAACTCCAAATGTAACCCTGTTACTAGAAAACATTTTTTTTTTGGTGTGTGTGCAGTACGTGTATTTGGTAATATGTATTGCTTCTTTAAGAGACGCTTACACAGGGAGTTTGGTTGTAATGCACTTGGTCGAACATGTGCTTAACAGCAAGTTTGTGTGTTGCTGTTATCACCTTGGTTAAATTAGAGTGTCTAAGTTCATTCCTCCAATCAGGAAGAGGAGGGGGCGGGGAGAAAAAGTGCAAAGAAGATTGGAAATCAGTAGAGAGAGAGAGACGTGAGAGAAGCAGGATATCTTGTGGAAGGAAATGAGATTGTAGATATTCTGGCAAGAGGAGCAATAAAGCATGAAACAGTTGATATACAAATACCATTATGTAGAACAGAAATCAAAAACATTACTAAGGGACATACAAACAAAATATGGCAATAATACTGGGACATAACTGATACTGGACGACATCTGTATAACATACAAAAACAAGTAGGCTTAAATAGTATCAGGCAGAGCAGGAATCCAAAGGAAGGAAAGATAATTACATGTCTTAGAATAGGTCATGCTGGTTCAAATTTTACATTACAGAGAATAGGAAAACACCCCACTGGTCTTTGCAACCACTGCAACACACAAGAGACAGTAAAACATATTTTATTAGATTGTAAAAGGTATGAAGAAAAAAGTTAGAGAGTTAGAAACACAAGTTGGAAAACAAAACATGACTGTGGGAAATCTGCTAGGAAAAACAATGTCTAGGGAAATACATAGTCTCATAATTAATTATTTGAAAAATACTTGGATAAGTGAAAGAATTTGATAGAAATATATAGAGGGAAAAAGAAAAAAAAAATTGTTTTGTTTGTTTTATTTTATTTTATTGTCCTTTCTTTCAAAGTACTGCCCACACTCCAGTCCAGTAGGTGGCGGTAAAGGCACCTTTAAGTTGGTTTGCCAACTGCCAATAAAATTAAAAGATGAAGAAGAAGCAGGATATCGTCTGGATAACCGAGTATTTTAGGCCATAAAATCCTAAACGTTTCCAGCGACGATCTTGAAGTAAATGCAAGAAACAGGGTTTTAGGTCATAAAACCTAAAATTTCTTAAGTACAGTCAGCCTTTTGTCAACATAGAGGTACTACTCGTGCCTTTATAGAGGGAATGAGAGAAGAGAGTGACGCATGATTTCGATCGGAGAAACTCGGGCTTTTAGGCCATAAAATCTTTCAAGTAAAATCAAAGAACGAATGGGAATGAATTAAGTCATTTTGACTTAATCTAGCCAAAACAAAGTTAATTTAGAGTTTGTTTCAGTGGTTCAAAACAGCTTGCCAGCACAGACCTTCTGGAGAACGTGTTAAGTTGTGAATCAAGTTAAGTTAGTGGCATCACTGCTGCTGGTTAGTTATTCCCAGCACTGTTGGAGAAGTAACGCATGTGTGTTTGTGTCAAATAAAAACAGCTGTCTTCCACGGCCTAGTGAACTGTTTCTCTTTGCATATGTTTAGTCGTCCAGAATAGATGACCAGCGCTGCTCTCCTCCTGAAGGGGGTCCGCGGGCACCAACCGTCCCAGATGAGGATTTCTTCAGCCTAATCCAGAGAGTTCAGGCCAAGCGAATGGACGAGCAGCGTGTGCAGCTCCCGTCTGACGAACAGGAGCCAGATGAGGACGAGAGAGAGCCAGGGGCCACAGACTCCTGAGAAAACCCGGGGCCAAATAACACACGCAACGAGGACCAAATGAGAAAGGACATTTGATGGGGAGTATTTTAGATTGACTCTTTCATGAGATGAAGAAATGTGCACAAAGAGACGCAAGTGAAACATGAAACACAAGTGCCATCTCAGTATACGGTGCAGATTTATGCCTCCTGTGCTTTACAGCCAATGATCCATGACGTTTAATAGAGATTATACTGACTGGAGGAACAGATACTTGGGACGCAACTCTCTGGGTGAATTCACATTTGCAAACACTGCCTGCACTGTTTCAGCACCTGATTAACAAAATAAATTTAACAAATCATGTGCAAACACTGTAAAAAGTAGTTTGGTCTTCTGTTTTTTTAGCAAAATATCTAAACAGTAGGAGATCTGATGTACTTTACAGAGACCGTACAGCATCCAGATGCCTGAAGCGGCACTTTTTAAAATGCCCAAAATGTCTGGATCTGAAAGTACAGCCAGTTAAAACCAACTTCTCCATTTGATAATTTATGCATTTAGCAGACACTTCATAAACAGAGTGACTTATGGTACAACAAAGGAAAAAAAAGCAAGAGACTTCACAGTATCTACATATTAAAGGGAAAGTTCACCCAGAAAGGAAAATTTGCTGTTGTTTTACTCATTCTCAGGCCATCCAAGATGTAGATGACTTTTTCTTGAGTAGAACAGTAAAGATTTTTTAGCTGAAACCATGGTGATTCATAAAATGCAATTCAGCGACTACCCATCTTTGAGAATAAAAAAAGCATATCAGGATGAATCAAATGAATAACCGTGGCTGATGATATTTTGAGGTCTTATGAACCAAAACAATCGGTCTGTGCAAGAAACTAAACATTATTACCTGTAATCCAGAGCCTCAGACAAACAGTCTGTTCTTTTTGGTGAACTAGCTGAACCAGTTCACCAAATCAAATTGAACCATCTGAAACCGTTTGCAGCTCGAGCAGCACAGATCTACAAGTTACTCAATCAAAACTCATTTTCAGATGCCTGACAGTCACCGCAACTCGAAATGAGTCAAAATAGTGGCGTATCTGATCCTATGATGAATGAACTCATTCAGTGCTCCAGTTCATCCAACACTCACTGAACTCACGAAACATGTCCTAAAAGTTTGAAAACCCCTGATGTAAACAAACTGGTGAATTGGTCATTTGATTCAGTTCATTGAAATGAACTGTCTCAAAGAACCAGTTTGCAGAAAAGAATCAGATTGAGGCTCTGGATTACATGTAATAATGTTGTAGGTTGTGTTCAGTTTGGATTTTTTCATTTCATAAGACCTCAATATATCGTCAGAAGCCACAGGTATTAATGCTGTTTTTGACTCTCAAAGTGAGTCATTGACTTGCATTTTATGAATCATCATGGTTTCAGTTAAAACTCTTCTTTACTGTTCTGCTCAAGAAATAAAGTCCCCTACATCTTGTATGGCCTGAGGGTGAGTACATTAACAGCAAATTTTCACGTTTGGGTGAACTATCCCTTTAAGCTCCACTGATGGTCTACTTTGTCCAGGCCGTATTAGAGCAGTGTTAATTGTATCGAGCAAATGCTGCTGACCTTTGAATCTGCTGGATTCTATAATACGCCTCATATCAGCACCAGGTTAAGTTGGACGGAGGGTAGATAATGCGATGTGGTGCTGGTGTTTAGTGAATTTGCCCTGTTGTTTCCCATGCCAGACTTTCTGTTCAAGCTTCTCACATGTGTTTCTCGTCTACTGCCTTATACTGCCTCTATAGACCTGCAGACTCTGATTGTATTCTTTGATATCGTGTTTTCTGAGCTTGTCAGCAGTATTTGGTCCGTGTCCATTGACAGTATTCCCAGTGTCGCGTAGTTGCCGCTGTATCTTTCACCTTCTTAATCGCAAGTGCATTTTGGTTTGGC
Organism: Sinocyclocheilus grahami; assembly: GCF_001515645.1. NCBI lineage: Eukaryota > Metazoa > Chordata > Actinopteri > Cypriniformes > Cyprinidae > Sinocyclocheilus > Sinocyclocheilus grahami. The sequence goes on from NW_015505997.1 coordinate 345,344, forward strand.
TTTAATCATTTAGCTGCTGACAGCACTGTAAAAAAATTCAAGACATTAGGGCTGCTTTACATTCCTCTTTGTTTCTTTTGAATTGAAGATACTGTTGTAACTCCACAGATGTATTTATTGAAAGTGTTGAGAAATCTGTAAAAACAAGCAAGCAAAAATAGAGACTGTGAAAATACTTTTTAAGTGTTGTTAATTGTGGGAAAGTATGTGAATGTGCATAAAAGCTCATTTAAGTTTGCACTTTCATGCTTCACAGTTCTTTGACTGAATTGACCGAAACAGCTTTTAGATTCTGAATCGAAGAAGTAATTAGTGAGTTTTCCATAATTGGCTCCGAATCACTGAATCGTGCAGTTCAGACATTGACTGAGTTGCTTTAGTTGTTCAATATTTTAGTCATTTGTGGCTGACTGAACAGCAGCGTAATGGCTCACTGATGGCAGTTTCACGTGGTAGCATTAAAAAGACATTTTGAAATGTAAATCTGCAGTATTTTGGAAGTAGAGCAATGTTAGCAAGTTTTGAGCATTTTTAAAAAAAAATTTATTTGAGCAATTATTATTATTGGAAGAAAAGAAAATATTTAGTCAATTCACTGCCATCTTGTGGTAAAAGAAAATAAGCAAATGCCTCAAAAAATGTTTTACTTTTTTGTTAACTCAAGGAAGTGTTATGCATTATGTATCATTCCTAAATATTTATGAAGTTACTTTTATTTTAAGAAGCTAAACATCTATTCATATTGATGAATGTTTCTGACTGATGCATGATGCTTGTGACTAACCCTCATTTCTAATATTACTTTATCTTACTACAGTGACCAAACCATCAGCTCACTGACTGCAGATCAATAAAATATAGGAAGTATGTACTAGATTCATAATAATATTATGTGATGATGAGGTTAAGTATGGAGCTGTATTAGTAAATTAAAAAATAAATATATATTATTTGTCATGGTTTAACTGAATCTTTTTGTATTCCATTTGAGTTAACTATTTTCTCCCTGTATTATGATTTGCCTTCCATGTGCGGTAATAATATGTTGTGAATGAGTCTGAAAGCCTTTGAAAAGCCACTGCCCCAATGTACATAATTGTTTTATATTTATTTTCTGTTCATGAACATGGGAATGAATCCCTTGCTTTTAATAAAATGTTGATGAAATTGATATTAACCACATCAGCAGAGAAATATCAACAGGTATGAGGCACACATCTCTCTCACTAAACTGTTTAATTTGTCTACTATCAGTGTGACTATCAGAAGTGGACATATATGTTGTGTGGTTGGTGAAGGGAGCTTCAAAGGGTATTCAGCCATCTTATAGGAGTGAACATGTTCGGATTGGAGGGCCCTGTGAATGTCATAGGGAATAAGGGAACATCAATTCAGTGAGGAGGGAAATTGACCAACTCCAGCACTTAAAGTTTGACTAAAATAAAGGCAGTAAAAAGGATTTCAGAACAAGTTTCAGAATTTAAAACTAACTCCAAATGTAACCCTGTTACTAGAAAACATTTTTTTTTTGGTGTGTGTGCAGTACGTGTATTTGGTAATATGTATTGCTTCTTTAAGAGACGCTTACACAGGGAGTTTGGTTGTAATGCACTTGGTCGAACATGTGCTTAACAGCAAGTTTGTGTGTTGCTGTTATCACCTTGGTTAAATTAGAGTGTCTAAGTTCATTCCTCCAATCAGGAAGAGGAGGGGGCGGGGAGAAAAAGTGCAAAGAAGATTGGAAATCAGTAGAGAGAGAGAGAGACGTGAGAGAAGCAGGATATCTTGTGGAAGGAAATGAGATTGTAGATATTCTGGCAAGAGGAGCAATAAAGCATGAAACAGTTGATATACAAATACCATTATGTAGAACAGAAATCAAAACCATTATTAAGGGACATACAAACAAAATATGGCAAGAATACTGGGACATAACTGATACTGGACGACATCTGTATAACATACAAAAACAAGTAGGCTTAAATAGTATCAGGCAGAGCAGGAATCCAAAGGAAGGAAAGATAATTACATGTCTTAGAATAGGTCATGCTGGTTTAAATTTTACATTACAGAGAATAGGAAAACACCCCACTGGTCTTTGCAACCACTGCAACACACAAGAGACAGTAAAACATATTTTATTAGATTGTAAAAGGTATGAAGAAAAAAGTTAGAGAGTTAGAAACACAAGTTGGAAAACAAAACATGACTGTGGGAAATCTGCTAGGAAAAACAATGTCTAGGGAAATACATAGTCTCATAATTAATTATTTGAAAAATACTTGGATAAGTGAAAGAATTTGATAGAAATATATAGAGGGAAAAAGAAAAAAAAAATTGTTTTGTTTGTTTTATTTTATTTTATTGTCCTTTCTTTCAAAGTACTGCCCACACTCCAGTCCAGTAGGTGGCGGTAAAGGCACCTTTAAGTTGGTTTGCCAACTGCCAATAAAATTAAAAGATGAAGAAGAAGCAGGATATCGTCTGGATAACCGAGTATTTTAGGCCATAAAATCCTAAACGTTTCCAGCGACGATCTTGAAGTAAATGCAAGAAACAGGGTTTTAGGTCATAAAACCTAAAATTTCTTAAGTACAGTCAGCCTTTTGTCAACATAGAGGTACTACTCGTGCCTTTATAGAGGGAATGAGAGAAGAGAGTGACGCATGATTTCGATCGGAGAAACTCGGGCTTTTAGGCCATAAAATCTTTTATTGTTTCTATCGATATTTATGTTCCAGTTGGTCTAGGAGTACTACTCGTGCTGCTAGAAAGAAAAGACGTGAGAAAGATTATAAAGATCCGATTTTGTATGATTCGAGAAGCGGACGCTGTTTATTTTATGTGAGTTCAACGTATGTTGAGTGATCAGCCTAGGACTCGGGACTTTATTTTTTGAAAATCCATTTGAGTAACAGTGAACTGAAAGTTTATTGTTTGGCGTATATCGACACGAGATGGATGGAGGACGCCACCAGAGAGCCCTGTGAGTACCGTGAGCTCAACAGGTCCTCTGGCATCGCGGGACGTCACGTTTCAACCAAAGAGCTGAATCAACGTGCACCTACACGAACAATTTGATCACATCGGATCATTGAGGTAACACAGACTTTATTTTGTTTGCTCGACTGAGCGAAGTGGCCCTTGTTTGTTTACTGGCCACAACGATCGCTAGCCTCAAATCAGGCCTGCAACGGGGTGGGTTTTAAGGGGATTTGTGTGCGTGCATGAGTGAGAGGCGTGTGGATCCACATATTTGTTAATCTGACCGGTTTTAATATAGTATTTCACTGTGATTTTCTAATCTGAGCTGATTAATACTGTTAAAGTTAGGTTTGTTAAAGTTTTGTGTCCAGAGGTACACAATTGTTAATATTAGGTTGAAGTGTTGTAAGCTAACGCTCTAGAAAATCATTCACTTTACGTGAAAAGGTAAATCCCAGTTTGTGAGAGAATTTTAAGTGTAAGACTGAGAAGAGGATAAATTAGAGCATATGAGTTGAAAGCGAACTGTCGAAGAGGAAGAGATTAGTTTATTTAAAAGCATAAAAGACAGGCAACAGGTTGCATTAATCCATTTATTGGAGTATCTTTTGTTTGTATTTCTCTCCCTTTATTGTTTTGAATTAATTTATTGTGAAAACCATACCTCTACAGCATCCATACATTTTTTTTTTAATTTGCCAACTTGATTTCATATTAATACACCTTTGAATTCACTCATTTAATTGTGTAGTGTGTTGTTTCATTTCCTTGATTGAATTGTATAGTGAGTATTTGCAGTGATCCTAAGTTAACAAGAAATCGGTTAGTAATAATTTCCATCATAAGACAGCTAGACAAAGGATCAATTAGAATTTCGAACTCAGGCCCTTATCAGTCCAGCGGTAAAGTTACAAGAGGGCTACATAAAATGGAGGCACTGCTGGGATCCTCTGTCTTCTGATCAGCTGCAGAAAAAGAAGAAAATTTTGGGACGGTAAAAGAAAATCTAAAATGTCCTCAAAAGAGAAACAAATGTCACATGAGCTTTGCAGTTGGTGTGAGACTGAACAAATTGACCCCCAACATGCAATTATGCTTCTTGGGGTGCCATCTGACACTGATGTTGCCTTCATAGAAAACACAGTCCAAGCCATTCAGATTTTTGGAAGAGTGCGGGCTTGCGCTACAAAAGAAGGCTTGACACCAGAAACACTCCAGGTTCTGTGTGAGTGTGGAGAAACTTCTGTCTCAGGAAGGCAAAACCATGAGTGACCTACAAGGTTTAGTTAATCCTTTGGTAACAGGCATGACTTTTCCTGAAGCCATCATTCGGGCGGTAGGGGAACTGCTAGTAAAAACCTCCAAGCCTGTGAGTGATGGCCAGGCTTATAGGTGTTTGAGAATTTTTTCTGGAGTAGTTCCTACGCCTGTCAGTGAAGAAAGTAGTGAGAACTGGCTGGAACAAGCAAGGCTAATGGTCACAGATTGTGATTGTTCAGCTAAAGAGAAACGTAAGCGAATAGTTGAAAGCCTTAAGGGGCCAGCTTTAGAAGTTGTAAAGGCAGTGAGGGGCGACAACCTTGAAGCCAATGCACTAGAGTATCTTGAGGCTTTGTATAATGCTTTTAGTACTTCAGAGTTTGGGTAAGACTTATATTTTGCTTTTCGACTGCTCCGGCAAGAGCCGGGGGAGGCCCTTTCTGATTTCCTGCGTAGACGCGAGCGGTCACTTACCTTAGTAGTGAAACGAGGAGGGTTGATGCCACAGCGAGTTGATAGAGCTCGGATTGTGCAACTGCTAAGGGGTGGAGTTAGACATGATGATGTTAAAGTTGCGGCTGCGTGAGAGAAGAGAAAGTCCTCCTACCTTTTTGAAACTCCTCAATGAAATAAGGGAGGAGGATGAAACTGAGGCAGCTAGACGTAAACTCACCACTAATGTAAGGGAGACACAATCAAAAGACCATACAAGAGGCACTCTAGCTAGCCGGGATGGCTCAAAGGTTGAGGTAAAGGAGTTTACGACTTCAGTTAGGGGACTACAAGCAGTCTCGACTCCCTGAAGGAGTAGTTGAGAAAGAAAAAAACCCTTTAATGCCTTTAACTTCAGAGGTGTAAGCACTGAAAGCCCAGGTGCAACAACTACAAAAGCAGTTGTCTGTGTTGAGTGTAGGGTCCCATGTTGCTAGTGGGCAAGAGCCTCCACGAGCGAACCGGACTCCCGTTGCCTCAGGTAGATCCCCAAATAAAAGTAGTGAAGGATTTTTCTGCTATCGCTGTGGGGAGGATGGGCACATTGCCCCAAAATGTAGAGCCACTGAAAATTCCGCTCTTGTGATTCAGAAATTACTTCAGTTGATCTGTAAACCTAAAGATTCAAAGCCAGTATCGAACCCCAAAAATCCAGACATAGAGAAGAGTGAATGTTTCTCTAAAAAAAGCCACGTGGAATCCTCAGAACCTAGTCGTTTACCCAAAGGCTTGGTAGGGCCCTCATCCACATTTGACGTAAAGGTTATTGGCCACCCATGTGTCGCCCTGTTGGATAGTGGGTCTCAAGTGACCATTGTTTTTGAGAAGTGGTACTTGACCTATCTTCCACAGGTGCCGCTACAGCCTATCGATGGTCTAGCCATCTGGGGTTTAAGTTCATCCAGTTACCCTTATAGAGGTTATATTGTGGTGAACATGGAATTTCCATCTGCTCTTATGGGTGTCACAGAGACCATCACAGTGCTTGCTTTGGTCTGTCCTGAACCCAGTGGGCCAGAGCAGGTGCCTGTAATTGTCAGAACCAATTCCAGCCTTTTCACGAGGCTGGCCGGCATCTGCCAGGGAAATTCTTGTACCAAGGCACTCCGTGCAATGAGGATACAGCCACAGTTTGTGACTGAACAGCTGGTTTCACCACATCATAGAGTGGTAACTGAGGATAAGCCAGTTGGAGAGGTGAAGTGGGTAGAGATCCCTCAGTCAGGTGTCAAAGCGATTTGCCAACTCACCCGAGATGATAGCTCTTCCAGTACTACGCCTCGATTTGTAGACCAATTAGGAGTTCATCCAGATGGGATCCCTGCCGCTTTCTCTGGGATGTCGTGGCTAGAGGCTGGTGGTTTAGAACGGTTGACCCCGGCTGATTTAAGGGAAGTTCAAGACCAGGATTCCATTATTAGTGTTATTAAAAGAGCAAAAGAGACCGGCCAGTTAATGCCTGTTGGGAAAAATTCTGATCCAATGATTGCAACCCTGAAACAGCAGTGGTCAAAATTAATAATCAAAGATAATGTGCTTTACAGGGTAGTTAACACACAAAACGAAAAGAAGAGAAGGGGTTTCAGTTGGTGTTACCTAAAGAATACCAGCTGCTGGTCTTGAGGTCCCTCCATGATGATAATGGTTATCTAGGAGTCGAGAAGACTCTGGAGCTCCTGAAAGATAGGTTTTACTGGCCAAAAATGGGTCTTAACGTGGAAACCTATGTGAAAAATTGTGGGCACTGCATTACAAGGAAGACCATCCCACGGAAAGCTGCAACGCTGAATCAACTTACTAGTGGTGGGCCACTCGATTTAGTTTGTATTGACTTTCTCTCCCTGGAACCAGATAGCAAAAGGTTTGCAAATGTGTTGGTTGTAACAGACCACTTTACTCGTTACGTCCAGGCATATCCAACCAGGGATCAGAAAGCAATAACTGTGGACAAAGTATTATTTGAGAAATTTTTCATCCACTATGGTTTACCGGCTCGAATCCACGCCGATCAGGGGCGGGATTTCGAGAGTAGGTTCATACAGGAGCTATGCAGGATGTTATACATTCGGAAAACCAGAACGACCCCATACCATCCCCAGGGTGACCTGCAGCCGGAGCGATTTAATCAGACTGTTATCCATGCTGGGCACCCTGGATGATGAGAAGAAACAAAAGTGGAGTCAGTATGTAAGCCAACTTGTGCACGCATATAATTGTACACACAATGAGGCTTACGGGATACTCACCGTATTTTTTTGTTATTTGGTAGGGAGGCTTGCTTGCCCATAGACAGTTGTTTTGGGTTGTCCTCGTCTGACGATGCTAGCACCAGTCAATTGCAGTATGTACAAAAGTTGAAGGCGGACTTAAAGGCGGCGTATAAGCTGGCATCTGAAGCAGCTTTCAAAAGTCACCAAAAGAACAAAGCCCGTTATGACAGTAGTGTGAAGCATCAGGTGTTGAAAGAAGGAGACAGGGTATTGGTCAAGAATTTGGGACTTACCGGAAAGCATAAACTTAAAGATCGGTGGAGGTCAGTGCCTCATATAGTGGTAGCAAAGCTTCCCAATGTGCCAGTGTACTGGTTGAAACCTGAGGGTGGGCAGAATGGGAAAAAACATTACATGGGGACCATTTACTGCCAACAGGTGAGTCTGTCAGGTTCCCCCATGTATATTATAAGGAAGAGTCCTCTCGAAAACCAGTTACCCGATCTGACAGGGGTGTGAGGAGATCCGTTTTTCATTCCAGTAGTCCCGTAGACTTACCCAACTCCTCATCTAGCTCAGAAAGTGAGATGTGTTATGGCTATGTTGAGGGTCGGCACAAAGAATTGAATCTTCCTAGAAGAGAGCCTGAACCGATTTGTGGTGATACAGCTGAGCCAGAAGATGATGTCTCTTCTGTGCACGAGCAGAGTGATGTAGGGGACGGTTTGCTGGTTGTGATGCCTGAAGGAGAAGGGGAGCATTCGGGGTCAGTTGTGGATGACCTGGCTGAGTCAGAGTCAGAAGGGGGAGACTATCCTGTTTCAAAAGATTCTGATAAAGTAAATCAGAGTAGTCATCCATACAGACTGAGAAGTAGGGTAGAACCCGCCAGTCGTCTCAGTTATGATGCACCAGAAAAACCCACAGATCGATCTGTGAACTGAACTGAAAGTTTATTGTTTGGCGTATTTCGACACGAGATGGATGGAGGATGCCACCAGATAGCCCTGTGAGTGCTGTGAGCTCAACAGGTCCTCTGGCAACGTTGGATGACCAATTCGGCGCATCACCAGATAGCCCTGTGAGTACCGTGAGCTCAATAGGTCCTCTGGCATCGCTGAATCAACGTGCACCTACACGAACAATTTGATCACATCGGATCAAAGAAATATCAAGTTCAGAGGGAGAATCCAGAATCAAAATCGTACAACAGGCAAGGGTCGGGTAAGCCAGATTACGTTACACAAACAGTGAATATCCAGACAATCTCTATGCATACAAATGGGGTAAAACAGCACAAGCACTGCACCAACAAACAGCATGGTTCACAAAATGACCACCCCCCCCCCTGAAGGAAATGCTGCCATCTCTTTTAAGGGAGAGAAGACCAATCAGATGACGACATCAATGAGTCTGCAGGAACCAATCAGCAGCAACCTGGGCAGACACACACAAACCAGCAGAACAAAACACAACAAAACTATAGGGTCGTAACAGGTAACACAGACTTTATTTTGTTTGCTTGACTGAGCGAAGGGGTCCTTGTTTGTTTACTGGCCACAACTCGAATCAAGCCTGCAACGGGGTGGGTTTTAAGGGGATATGTGTGTGTGTGTGTATGTATGAGTGAGAGGAGTGTGGATCCACATATTTGTTAATCTGACCGGTCTTAATATAGTATTTCACTGTGATTTTCTAATCTGAGCTAATTAATACTGTTAAAGTTAGGTTTGTTAAAAGTTTTGTGTCCAGAGGAACACAATTGTTAATATTAGGTTGAAGTGTTGTAAGCTAACGCTATAGAAAATCATTCACATTACGTGAAAAGGTAAATCCCAGTTTGTGAGAGAATTTTAAGTGTAAGACTGAGAAGAGGATAAATTAGAGCATATGAGTTGAAAGCGAACTTTCGAAGAGGAAGATATTAGTTTATTTAAAAGCATAAAAGACAGGCAACAGGTTGCATTAATCCATTTATTGGAGTATCTTTTGTTTGTATTGCTCTCCTTTTATTGTTTTGAATTCATTTATTGTGAAAACCATACCTCTACAGCATCCATACATTTATTTTTTTTCATTTGCCTACTTGAATTCATATTAATACACCTTTGAATTCACTCATTTAATTGTGTAGTGTGTTGTCTCATTTCCTTGATTGAATTGTATAGTGCGTATTTGTAGTGATCCTAAGTTAACAAGAAATCAGTTAGTAATAATTTCCATCAGAAGACAGCTAGACAAAGGATCAATTAGAATTTCGAACTCAGGCCCTTATCAGTCCAGCGGTAAATCTCTTTTAAGGGAGAGAAGACCAATCAGATGACGACATCAATGAGTCTGCAGGAACCAATCAGCAGCAACCTGGGCAGACACACACAAACCAGCAGAACAAAACACAACAAAACTATAGGGTCGTAACAGGTAACACAGACTTTATTTTGTTTGCTCGACTGAGCGAAAGGGTCCTTGTTTGTTTACTGGCCACAACTCGAATCAAGCCTGCAACGGGGTGGGTTTTAAGGGGATATGTGTGTGTGTGTGTATGTATGAGTGAGAGGAGTGTGGATCCACATATTTGTTAATCTGACCGGTCTTAATATAGTATTTCACTGTGATTTTCTAATCTGAGCTAATTAATACTGTTAAAGTTAGGTTTGTTAAAAGTTTTGTGTCCAGAGGAACACAATTGTTAATATTAGGTTGAAGTGTTGTAAGCTAACGCTATAGAAAATCATTCACATTACGTGAAAAGGTAAATCCCAGTTTGTGAGAGAATTTTAAGTGTAAGACTGAGAAGAGGATAAATTAGAGCATATGAGTTGAAAGCGAACTTTCGAAGAGGAAGATATTAGTTTATTTAAAAGCATAAAAGACAGGCAACAGGTTGCATTAATCCATTTATTGGAGTATCTTTTGTTTGTATTGCTCTCCTTTTATTGTTTTGAATTCATTTATTGTGAAAACCATACCTCTACAGCATCCATACATTTATTTTTTTTCATTTGCCTACTTGAATTCATATTAATACACCTTTGAATTCACTCATTTAATTGTGTAGTGTGTTGTCTCATTTCCTTGATTGAATTGTATAGTGCGTATTTGTAGTGATCCTAAGTTAACAAGAAATCAGTTAGTAATAATTTCCATCAGAAGACAGCTAGACAAAGGATCAATTAGAATTTCGAACTCAGGCCCTTATCAGTCCAGCGGTAAAGTGATAAGGGGGCTACATAAATATGAATTATTCTTTTTTATCCTTCTGAAATACCAGGATTTGAAATTGGGAGAATGGTGTGCTTACAATTTCCCCACGACATAACAACTTAACATGCATCATAGTATGTATTCAATGAGAAGTTGTTAAAATCAAATGCGGACACATCTTTTGTAAAACAACAAGTACTTTTAAAGGGGTCCTATTATGGTCTTTTACAAAGTCTTGATTTTGTTTTGGAGGTGTACAAGAACAGGCTCTCATAATCTCCTCAGCACCGCGATCCCCCTCAGCAGCGAGGGCTCTCTGACAGCGTGTCCCTCCTTCCTCCTGGGTTTCGGCACCAATGTAACGTAGTTTGTAGGTCGGGAAGAAGGAGGCAGGAACCGGCGAACACTCGAACTCTTTAATAATAAAATAAACACAAAATAGCGCGACAGCCCTTCGCGGACGACTGCCGCGCACAAACGAAACCAAAACACAAAATAAACTCCAGGCCTGGTCCTCTCTCCTCTTTCCCTGTCGTCACTCCTCCTTTGTATCCTTCCGGAGCTCCTCCGTGAGACTCGAGATCAAATAAACACAATATTACAACGTACAATTGCACAAAAGGCTGCAAACGAACAGCGCGCATCTGAAGTGTCTCTGAAGGAAATAATGCATTATTTATCGGCTTTAAGATATCGGCCAAATTTTCTTATCAGGCCGATACCGATAACAGAAAAAATGAGCATTTATCGGCCGATACCGATATGGTGGCCGATATATCGTGCATCCCTACAAAAAACACATTATTTTTCACATATTTTACATTATTACAACACCTATCTCCCCGGTCTGGCATGAACGGCTCAAATAGTTCCTGAATCATATGAAGGCCCACCTTCTGAAATACGAAATGTGCTGATTGGTTAGTTGGGCCAGTGTGTGTTGTGATTGGCACCACTCGGCACCTGGTCAGGAAATGTCATGCCCCTTACCATAGCCTTACCGGCCAGCTTCAGTGTAAATATTGCGTCAAAATCAAATCAATTTGAGGGCGATTTAAACCCTGATGATTGTAACCACTTTAAGTTCATCTGCCTTGGGAAAGCTAGCGTGTCTCCGACATAGTGATAACACTCATTGCCTTCTCTAGTGCAGCTCAACCAGGTCTCGTCCCATTCGTCGATATTTGTGATATCACCAATCCCGGAAAATATGCATTGTAGTCCAAATGAGTCGTTCGTTGTAGTTTTTGAAAACTGATTTCTGTTAAATAAAATATCTCCTTTTGAAGTGGACTTTGCAGATCTTTTTATGCTCAAACAGCAACATTACAGACTAACTAAAGTTGAAAAAGTAAAAAAGCATGATAGGACCCCTTTAAAATTTAATAGCAACAATTAAGAAATTAAGTAAGCAAAAGCAGATTCCACATTGAAAAAGACTGTTGAAACTGTTGTGGTTGCATTTCGATTTTGCCTGCCTCAGCTTTAAACATATACGGCTCTATCACAGTGCTTGCCATCTAAGAGTATCAAAACGCATAGTTAGAAACTACACTGCACTTACTCGGCCATCACCCACACATGTTCCCCATCATCACTCCTGTCAAACCCTGCCTAAAAGCACACACCACTAACAATTCATGTTCTGATATCAACTAGGACTACAGACTCCTACCTGTGAGGATTCTTTTGTTGTAATTGTCTTCTCGTATGTTATCTCCAGCAATCACCTACCTTTAAGGGATAGTTCACTCAAAAATTAAAATTCTGTCTTACCCTCATGTCGTTCCAAACCCGTAATACCTTTGTTCATCTTTGGAACACAAATTAAGATATTTTTGATGAAATCCAAGAGCTTTCTGACCCTGCATAGACAGCAACGGAACTACCACGTTCAAGGCCCAGAAAGGTAGTCATGGTTTGGAATGACTTGCATTTCTCCATTTAACCACCTGTTCAATAAATAACTGCTTTGGTTCACTAATCTTCAGCCTTGTTTATAAATACTCTTATATCCAAGCCACGCTTCCTCCCCAGGTTCCATCCAACACAACTCTCCTGCGTCTCTGTTGGTTCCACCCAGTTCTGAATCTCCTACATCTCTGCTGGTTCCATCCAGCTCTAAGTCTCCTTCATCGGAGAGTTGAAAGTCTCCTTTGGTGATGTCATTCCCGCCCAGCCTTCCTCTCTCTCCTCCTCTGCCAATTCAAGCCAGTTCCATGGTCCCGTCTCCACTTGGTCATTTCAGCTCCTCAATCGGTGGTCCCACTGAGTGGTTTGGATCTACTTTGGGCCTTCCAGTCTCCAGCTCTGCCTTGCTGTGATAATCCCCTAGCTCCACCTCTGGCCTCTGAACAATCAGCTCAACCTTGGCTCCATGCTCTCTCGTCTTCACCATGGACCATCATCCCACTGTCTCTGCAGGGCTCCCTCGTACCTCCAGGCCTTTGACTATGCCTTAATCCTCCATCCCTTTGGTTCCAGTGGGCTCTGTCTTCCCTATGGCTCCACCTTTGTCCGGGTCCCTTCCTTTGCCTCAGTCCCTTGAGCCGCCAGCTCCACCACCATCCTCCAGACTAGTCGTGTCACCCTGGCTCCTCATTTCCACAGCTTCACCTGGGTCTTCGTCTCCCATGGCCCCACCTCTGTCTGTTGGATCTCTGGCTCCATCCGGGTTCTGCCCTTCCATTGGTTCCACTGTAATTCTCTCTTCCTGGCTCTAGTCTGGCTGGCTCTGTGGTGTTTCCCTTCACCAGCTCCTTCACTGCCCTCTCTTACTCACAATTCCCCTCAATGCCTTCCTCATCAGCCTCAACCAATGATCCTTCAACTCTGTAACTGTTTTTATTGCCATTATTTACCTGCCTTTCTCAGTTTAACCACCTGTTCAATAAATACCTGCTTGGGATCACTAATTCATGTCTTCAGCATTGTGTGTAACCTGACACCAGTCACAGCAGTGGGAGTTTATTTCCATTTCTACAATAGGAAATGCCCTTCAAATCGAGTTTTCTTCACAGAGAGTGAAAATGAGCATAGAAAATTATATATATATATTTTTTTTTTACAAATATTGGACCTTTTTTGGAGCACAAATCTGTATTTATAAACTAACCTTGACAAACTTGAATCTAAAAATCTGAAACTGCACTTCATGACACTTTAAAAAAAAGACAATTTCACACAAACATTGCAATAAACATTCAGTTTAAGGCTTTCTAATATGACATACTTATTGAAATTTATAGATATTACATGAATATTCATATAAATGCACATGGCTATCTGCATATCTACTGTGAATAACATTTGCTCAAATATACAGTAAAAACAGTGAAATATTATTGACAGACTATCCTTTTCCAGTTCAACCTGCCATAAGAGTTCGGACAAAAATCATGGCTGATAATTACTTCAGACACTGAGGCTACATAATAATGCATGTGAAAATGGTCAGAATGCTGAACCTTTATCCTGAAATCTGAAGAAGAGAGAAGCAACCAATCATGAGCTCTGATCCGTCTGCTACATTCCTGCACTCCCTCCCAGTAGCCCTCCGTCTTCCCAGTGTGCACTGGGAAGCCGTGCGGTGCTATATAAAGCGGCAGTGGGCAGAGGGAGGGCTGCCGTGCAGCGGGTCACTCAGACAGACAGGAGCCGGAGACGCTCAGCCTTCACTGGACCACAGAGACAGACAGGTCAGTACACTGAGAGAAAGTGCAATAATACAGCACGGAAATGCCTTATCATGTGTATTTGTGTGTGCATGAGAGAGAGAGAGTTATGCTCTTTAAGGTCTTGCTGTTCACAGGCTGATCAGTGTGAAGCTGCTTGAGAATGTGTTTTGACAGCTGCAATGTCAAACGGACAAACGTGCAGATGCATGCGTGTTGTTTCATCATTTTGCAGCCTCTGTGTGTTTTCTCATGAGCTGCTCAATGAAGTACTGATCTCATGCTCAAGAATAAACACTCTTGATGGAATTAGTCACATGTTCTCCATTGTAAACACGGCCTCATTTAGGTCAAACAGAGCCACTCTCCTCTCTTAAAGCAACAGCAGAAATGCGGTTTTCCGGTCGGGTTTGGGAATGTGAAGTGGTCGTGGCTCTGATTTTGTGGCGGAGAGCAGCTGTAGCCATAGAGGAACATCTTTTTTTAGTGTCTCATCATGACTGGTTTGGTGGACAGGAGGGTCATGAAACTACATGATAGGATGGGATCGAGGTTTCCCTCGTATCAATGTCACCAGAAACTGAGCACAAGGTGTCCACAGATGCGTCACATGACCCTGAGTCCCATTAAAACACATGCAGCTAGTTCTAAATTTTGATGGCTGATTTATGAGGTCATATGTGACATTTAATCTAGTCTGGAGATTCTAGTTCTAGTCTAGTCTTAGATATTTTATATGTGACTATTGCCATTTTTGCAACCCAAATTTATGGCAGTACAGCTTAAAAATGTTATATATACAATTATATAATAATTTTGTATAATTATAACATGTAATTAATAAAACTTTCATATATTAAAAATAAATATAATAAAGAGATTTATTAGTTTGATCATTTTTCTTTTAGTTCACAAGTACACTGAGAGAAAGTGCAATAATACAGCACGGAAATGCCTTATCATGTGTATTTGTGTGTGCATGAGAGAGAGAGAGTTATGCTCTTTAAGGTCTTGCTGTTCACAGGCTGATCAGTGTGAAGCTGCTTAAGAATGTGTTTTGACAGCTGCAATGTCAAACGGACAAACGTGCAGATGCATGCGTGTTGTTTCATCATTTTGCAGCCTCTGTGTGTTTTCTCATGAGCTGCTCAATGAAGTACTGATCTCATGCTCAAGAATAAACACTCTTGATGGAATTAGTCACATGTTCTCCATTGTAAACACGGCCTCATTTAGGTCAAACAGAGCCACTCTCCTCTCTTAAAGCAACAGCAGAAATGCGGTTTTCCGGTCGGGTTTGGGAATGTGAAGTGGTCGTGGCTCTGATTTTGTGGCGGAGAGCAGCTGTAGCCATAGAGGAACATCTTTTTTTAGCGTCTCATCATGACTGGTTTGGTGGACAGGAGGGTCATGAAACTACATGATAGGATGGGATCGAGGTTTCCCTCGTATCAATGTCACCAGAAACTGAGCACAAGGTGTCCACAGATGCGTCACATGACTCTGAGTCCCATTAAAACACATGCAGCTAGTTCTAAATTTTGATGGCTGATTTATGAGGTCATTTGTGACATTTAATCTAGTCTGGAGATTCTAGTTCTAGTCTAGTCTTAGATATTTTATATGTGACTATTGCCATTTTTGCAACCCAAATTTATGGCAGTACAGCTTAAAAATGTTATATATACAATTATATAATAATTTTGTATAATTATAACATGTAATTAATAAAACTTTCATATATTAAAAATAAATATAATAAAGAGATTTATTAGTTTGATCATTTTTCTTTTAGTTCACAAATGCAGTGCATTTTTAAAATATGATTGAAGTACATTTTACAAGAAAATACTATTTCAGTCTCTCTATTTAAACATTTAATGTTTAATTCAATGTGTTAATTGCCATTTCTTTGTAATTGGGAAACTGTGTAATTGTTTACTAGCAATTTCTGAGTGAAAATTGTTTTTACGTAAATTTTTCTTTTAAGTTTATTTTTTTGGTGGGGAAAACTATGCAGCAACTGGGTTGCACTACATCGATAATACATTAAATGAGTTCAAAGTGACTATTTAAAAATATTACAGGAATGCACAAAGTTTAATGGCATCACTGAAATCTGTGTTAAAATGCATTGCATACAGAAGACGAAGGTTTCATTTGTGGCTGCTGATGGGAAGCTGTGAGCAGCTGTCTGCTGAGCGATCCAGCTCATATTTACACCAGCTTTTAATAGAAAATATTACAAACAGCTCTGTGAACCTCAGGTTGCATTTGTGCCTTCTCGTCTAGGACTCTTGACATGAAACTCTGTAGAGTTACGCTGTCTAGTATAACCCCAAAAAAAAAGTGTTACATTACCAAAGCATTACATAATCAAAGTCCTTCCAAACCTTTCAAACTTTTGATTCATTTTGCTGGCATCACTGAAATCTGTGTTAAAATGCATTGCATACAGAAGACGAAGGTTTCATTTGTGGCTGCTGATGGGAAGCTGTGAGCAGCTGTCTGCTGAGCGATCCAGCTCATATTTACACCAGCTTTTAATAGAAAATATTACAAACAGCTCTGTGAACCTCAGGTTGCATTTGTGCCTTCTCGTCTAGGACTCTTGACATGAAACTCTGTAGAGTTACGCTGTCTAGTATAACCCAAAAAAAAAAGTGTTACATTACCAAAGCATTACATAATCAAAGTCCTTCCAAACCTTTCAAACTTTTGATTCATTTTGCTGGCTGATGCACACAGTGACACCTTATTGCACCTCTAGAACCAATTTTTGAGTATTCATGGCAACATTGTTTCTGCCAAAATTGCATAATTATTATGTTGGTTTGTGAAAGGAGCAAATGGGAGTTTACAGGGAGTCAACATATATATATATATATATACACAGGCAACACATATATAAAAAAACGTAATATATTTGTGCCTTAAAAAACAAAGCTAGTTCAGTGACCTGTGCAGTAAATAAGTACAACCCAATAAAGTTAAAACAAGAGTTACATGAACAAAACCCATTTATTATTCCACTGTATATATATATATATATATATATATATATATATATATTTAATTATCCTTTTGAAATGTTACCTAAAAGAAAAACATGACATGATCTTAGAAAATGTTTCATAAAACACATAGTAAAGTAACACCTTCATATTTGAAATTGCTTCAGCTTCCATTTGCTACAGTCACATACATTTTCTTAAACATAAAAATATTATAAATATTTAATGTATAATAATGTGTACCTATTGTAGTATCATTCAAGTTGAACCAAATTAAAATTTGAATGGTTACTTTAGCACAGCAAGTTAAACTAAATTTAAATGAGAACTGTTGCATTGGCAGCTAGCAGGTAAAAATAAATAAATAAATAAATCTTATATATATAAATTTATTTATTTCAGTTAACATTTACTCTATTTATATATTTATAACAGTAATGTTTTTTTATGGTTTAAATTTTAGTTTTAGTTATAGTTTACTATAATAACCTATAATTAAACATGTATAATTTTATTTATATATTTATAATTAAATTGGTATAATTTTATAAATATAATTATATAAATATTTTTATGCTTTGTGATGTGTTTGAGTTTATGTCTCTATATTAATATCTGAGTAATGTTGAGTCTTGAATGGTAAACTCAAAGTATCATAATGTTTCAGCTTTGTATAGTCAGAAGGACTCATGAAAAGCAGTCTGTTGTAACTTAGTCATATGCTCCAGCTTGCTAAGTTATCAGATAAAGTTATGCAGATACTGTGCATGTGGACTAACATTTAAACACAAAATAAATGCTTTGTTTCTAAATATCTCTCGAATTTTCCAATTTATCAAATAATAAGAGATGGATAAGCCATTAATTACACAAGAAGCAAGTCATCGGGACAGAAACGGCAGCATTTGCTGAGAATGAGTCACAAACTGTACTGCAAGCATGAACACAAGCCATTAAACCTGCTATGATTCTCAGCTAATGCTTTCCATATAGACACTTCACGTCAGTAGAAATAAGACATGTAGCTGCAGAGAGCGAGAGCTGCTGGACCTGTGTTTGCTTCACGTGCTCTTGAATCTCTGCCATAATCAATTCATCGGCACCATATAGTACATAACACGCATGTAGACCATACAAACCCCATGCCCAGTTAGTGCCAAGAACAACTGCTAGTCTCACATGCCAGAGAGGCCTACAAAATTACCATAATAGGCTGGCCAGGCAGTGCTGATTCAGGCCTTTGGGTGACATTTACAGTGGCTCAGGGTCACCCACATATAAACCAGCCCACTGGAGAACAGATCAGTGCATTACATAATACTTGCTGTGTGCCAGTGGAGTTCACTGCACAAAACAAAATAGACATGTGCTGCACTTCCAGTTTTGGGAGGAGTGCAATTTTTTATCTTAAACAAACAGATGTAAACTTGACCAGGAATGTCTTTGAAACCACTTCCTGAAGCACTTTTAGTGATTCAGTTGCAATGCGTTTCAGTCTTAGTTTTCTGATCGGTAAAGACACATGAAGTGCAAATAGTTCCAAAACTCTGCAATGTTTGACTATATGTGAAAAATACAAATCAGTTTGTAAGACTTTGAACCCTATAATATGAATTCTGGAATAGCTTTAACGTGCCTTGCATACCATAGTTATTATGCTGGCTTGACCGAGTCAACATTAGACAATGGAGGAAATAGGAGTGGCATGCTTTTGTATTATTTCATAATTTATTTTAAACCTCATAATGTCCTCACATTTCCTTATTTGAAAGGAAACATGACCAGACTTGTTACTTCAGCTCAAGTTTCATTTAGGTTCATTTACTACAGCCATATACATTTACTTATGCATATAATTATTATTTATATATAATTATTAGAATATATGTATCGAAAATATTAGAAATATTTGTAATACTAAAAATATAGATAGATAGATATTTTTAGTATTATAAATATTTTATGCTTTATGCAATGTTTGAGCTGATGTCTCTATATGTGCTATATTAATATTAATATCAGATATATTTTGAGTCTTGAATAGTGCCTTCTAAAACATGACACATAATAATAATGAAACAATGTCATAATCCTTTTTTAAAACATATTTGCGCCAACTCTGTTGCAAAGTTTTGGGGCTGAAGGCTAGGGCAAAAACATCTAAAGATGGATATAGTCACCTTTGTTTGAGTAACCCTTACTATTAAAAACACTGTCTGTAAAACCTCAGACACAGTTGGCTTAAAGCCGTAGCAAATGCTTCAACAGTGAGCAGAGATCTCTGACAGTCATTCATACAAGACAATCTGCTCTCAAAGCTTCATCTTCATTAGGAGAACTTACTACAGCACTGCTCTTTTAAAATAGCATTGCAGCTATAGCACAGACCAGCAGGACCAGTCTTTGAGAACACAGCATTTGCATGCAAGGCACTGCGGGTCACATGACCAGCTGTGCCGTCACAAGAAAAGGGATCCGTTTACACTTGCCATCCAGACACTCCAAGACGGAGTATTCAGCCTGACTGCAGAACTCCAGAACAGTAAGACACTCTTTATAAGCTTCTCTCTCTCTCTTTCTGCTGTAGTGTTTAGTCTTTATGCTTTATGAATCCTGGCTGGAGACTCAGTCATTGTGGTGGGTGTGTCATCTGAGTGTCACTAACCTCTACACTTCAACAGAACGACTGACAGAGCTGTTTCATACAGTTAATAACGCACAGAGAACATGCTCAGCTGTTAGGCTGCAGTCTACTGTAGGTCTATGCAAGCCACGGTTGTGATTAAGTACCTGAATTATTTGCATAAACACACGTCACATGTGAAACTAACTCCAACTTGAGACCAAAAAATACCTCTGCAGCAATAACTGATGGTATAAATATATGTAAATAAATGAGTGTTTTAGAGTTTTGAATTCCAGTTAACTTCATACTGTTTACAGTGTCAGGCAGTAATGGCTCTACACACGTCTATAAGCAGAGGGTTCCTCTTCTGGTTTTGTGTTGAGGTGTGACAGCTCACATACGTCACAACTGTGAGGAACATCAGCTCGTTTATGCTTTCATAACCATCTCATAGTGCCTCTGAATCTAGTTTTTGATGTATAGATGGGTAGATTGATGTCTCTAATAGTGTCATTGGCTGGAGGGTTTTAAAAATGTTCTTCACAACTGTATTTTTATGCCAAAAACAGCTTTCATCGGATGCACAATTAAAAAAAATAATTTCATAAGATTGCATGGACAGTTTGATTTACACGCATGAAAAGTTTCTTCTTTTTTGATAGTACAGAACATACTGCAACACTATAACATACTGTACTGCAGCTTTCAAAACGTCTAAAAAGAGCATTTACTGAAACTGAACTGTAAAAATAAGGAGTTGTGAACAGATAAACATCAACACATAAACACAATTGCTCTGGTGATAATGTGGTGAAGTGTGTGAAAGCTTGTGCTGTTCCTGTCTGTGTGGAGCAGCTGAAGAATCCCTGATCATTTCAGTCTGACCTGAGCTGAAAAATGCTACACTAATCCTGCATCCCAGTTTGGCTACTAAGTACTTTTGAGTGTGTAGCAGAGTATTGCATGGGCAAGATTTGGGACTACTCCACATTGGCATTGTCTTAAAAAGTGGTGGGGACTAGATTGTTGAGGGGTATAGTCAGGGCCGGATTTACGCATAGGCATTCTAGGCACGTGCCTATGCTTGCTCCTCCAGGGGGGGCCCAAACACAATGAAGAGATAAATTATATTTTTGTTATACTATGGGATATCTACAACAGTAAAAGAACCAAAACCCCAGAAGACATTGAGCAAATAAATATAACTAACTATAGGGTAAAAATGACAAACTATTTCCATGTTTTCTACCTTTTTTTGTACGGAAATCACGCTTTCTTTCTCCTGTTCTCTCTCACAGACGCGTACACAGTGCAGATACGCACTCGCGCACACACGCGGAGACGCGAACAGAAACTTGTCATCAGCGCTGCCCCACGAATTTATCAGTAAAAAACGTTTTGCAGCTGAAAAGCTACATGATATTTCTCTCAGTTGCGAGGTTCTTGAAGCAGGTCAACTAAAAGATTTGCTATTAGTAGACGCTGCTGAACACTACTGAGAGACGCACAGATGCAAGTAATGCCGAGTTCACACTGCACGATTTTAGCCCGATTTTTCACTCGCCGACAAATGCCCGAAATCGGAGGCACATCGGTGCTCGTTCACGCGAGTGACAATCACGCAGTGTGAATTATCAAAGACGCGATCTGAGGGAATCGCAGACACGTCGCCGACGCCCGTGAAATATTTGGCATGCTAAATATCTGGAGCTGTCGGCGATTCACAATCACGCTGTGTGAAATGAGTTCTGACTGAAAAACACATCGGCGATGACCTACAGCCAATGAGAGACCAAGATACAGGGCAGCGGGAAGTTCGGGGAGGAGTTATATGAAATGTAGTTTTTTGCGGACCAGTGTTGCCAAATCCGCGATTGCCGCCGGTTGTTTTTTATGTCAGCAGGTTGAAGCGACCCCAATAACGTGATATTTAGGCCCTGGAATGTGAATTGTACCAGGAGAACCCCGCCCAACAACAACTGAATGCTACGCCAGATAGTCGTTCAGTGTGAAACCAACAGTGATGCGACGTCTTTGAAAATCGTGCAGTGTGAACTCGGCATTACGTATTCACACGCACTAAGCAGCACTATGTAACTTTTTCTGTGTTCAAAATTTGCATATCCACGTTGGTGGATGGAGTTAGTGTAATAGCCTTTGCCAACAATTTTTTTAAATTCCCAACAGTTAAACAGTTGCCCACGAAAAAAAACAGGGGGGGGAAATATGCTGCAGCACCCCCACTTCCCGCGCCTATGATGTATACACAGAGGAATGGCTTACTACAATTAGTGCAGCAGGGAGACCGTGCCAAATTAGACAACTCCAAACTGTTGTGGTGGCACCGTGACAGCGATCGTGTCCGTTGTATCCGTCACAGTGTTGCCAAGTCTGCTGTTTTCCCGTGGAATTGGGCTACTTTATCTCTGTTGCTGTGGGTTGTTTTTCATGTCCATGGGTTGAAGCGATCCCAATAACGTGTATTTTAGCCCCCAGTACGCAATTTTTTACCGGGGGACCCTTCGAAACTTAGTTTTGAGTAGCAATTGGGCGGGTTTTGTTATGAAAACCTGGCAACCATTTCCCTAAAGCAGGTAAGTTCATTCACATTACGTGTGAATACGTAATGCCGAGTTATAGCAAAGTTATTGCTAACATAGCGGATTTATCGAAAAATACATTGGCATCATCTGTATTAAAGAGAAACTAATCACTTCATCCGATGTTTAAGTGAAGAAATTAGCCTTGACAGCCTTACTTACTGGACTTCATCAACTATTGGCTTTGTTCTCTCTCACAGGACTTGTGTACTGTTGTGGTCGCGCCGTGACAGCGATCGTGTCCGTTGTATCCGTCACAGTGTTGCCAAGTCTGCTGTTTTCCCGTGGAATTGGGCAACTTTATCTCTGTTGCTGCGGGTTGTTTTTCATGTCCGCGGGTTGAAGCGATCCCAATAACGTGTATTTTAGCCCCCAGAACGCAATTTTTTACCGGGGGACCCTTCGAAACTTAGTTTTGAGTAGCAATTGGGCGGGTTTTGTTATGAAAACCTGGCAACCATTTCCCTAAAGCAGGTAAGTTCATTCACATTACGTGTGAATACGTAATGCCGAGTTATAGCAAAGTTATTGCTAACATAGCGGATTTATCGAAAAATACATTGGCATCATCTGTATTAAAGAGAAACTAATCACTTCATCCGATGTTTAAGTGAAGAAATTAGCCTTGACAGCCTTACTTACTGGACTTCATCAACTATTGGCTTTGTTCTCTCTCACAGGACTTGTGTGTGTAGGTGATGTAAAAGAAGAAAGCAGGCATTTGGACCAAAGTGAGGCAAGGGAGGGGTTGACTCAAAATGTTGACTCATTTTTGCCCAGGACTTGTGTGTGTGTAGGTGATGTAAAAGAAGAAAGCAGGCATTTGGACCAAAGTGAGGCAAGGGAGGGGTTGACTCAAAATGTTGACTCATTTTTGCCCCGTTTGTGTTGTTTTACTACTTACAATTGATTAAAGTATAAAAAAAGTATTGTCCCCCCCCCGACCCCCCGGGATTTCCGCCTATGCTCAAGCGAATCGCTGGTTGTAAAGACAAAGAAACAGTAGCCTAATTTACTAATCTGTCCATCTGTTCTGCATCCGCGCAGAGAAACCGAGCCGAAGCACAACCAAAGCAATGTTCTCCCGCCAAAAGCATGCAGTTTATACTACAGTTTATATAATAAATCGGGACCGATTTATTATAGCTTTAAAGGCACCGCAGCATAAAACAGCTCGTTTATTTGTAAGGATCATATAGATAAGGGGGCAATGGTAGTGGAAAATGAAAGTGAGTGTAAAAGACACTGGCCTTATATTACAAGTTGACCTCAGAGGAAAAAATGCATGATAAGTAAACTCAAGATTCATAAATTCATATTTGGAGCAAAATTTATTTCCCTCACTCTTGGTAAATGTTCAGTTCAGACAGTAGGAAATATTTGACTTCACATACAGTAGCAGCCAATGAAACAACGACACAGGCAGAAAGGTAAATAGCAGTGGTGGACGAAGTACACAAATCAAGTACTTGAGTAAAAGTACAGATGCGTATAATAAAATATTACTACAGTAAAAGTACTCCTTTTCAATTCTACTCGAGTGAAAGTACAAAAGTACTCGATTTTTTATGTACTTAAGTAAAAAAGTACTGATAGATTGATTTATTTAGCAATTTTATATAGGCTACTTAATTTAATTTTATATTAGCACATATTTTTTTTATAATCCTACTGCTCAAAATACCTGGGATTTTCCCAAAGTAACCACTATATGGAGTCAAGATATATTTTTGTTGTTGACATGGACTACATTGACGAGAGCGATGTAGTAATGTTCACTGTGAAGCTTACACTGTGATGTACCTGAGAGAAAACAGATTTGACCATCTGATTTTCACCAGTAAGAAAAAAGTGTTTTAAAGCTTGTTGTTTTGCAGAACATCAGTTATATATGACATGAGAATAAGGCCTGAAGTTAGGAAGGACATTTTAAGGAAAATATAATTATATTTTCATAATGATTTTTTTCTTCTCAAAGCTTGTCTGTGGTGTAAAAACACCCCTGGCTAAATGCCCCCAGAGGGCATCACTTCCCACTTTGATAATTACTGTAGTTACCATGTTCTGAACACCACATCCTTTCTTTCTCCCCAGATGTAATCTATCTAGGTGGTTGAATAAAAATATTTGGACTTTATATCTAAAAATTACCTCAACTTAGCACCAGCAAGCTTGTTAGCTAGCAGTTAGCATCAGCTAACAATATTTACTTATTTGCAGTATGGTTATGAATAAACATTCATATCTGTCTACTCTGCTAGTTAATCCAAACAATATAAAAAATGTATACTGTTGATAAACAATATAAAAACAGACATCACATAGGGCTAAATGCGTAGCATTTTAATAAAACTTTTAACGTTACGGCAGCGGGGAATATGAACGCGCATTAATCATTTTATTTAGTCTGTGTTATTTTAGTGTTTCGGGTTTTTTTTAACCTAAAATAGAGACACAGATGTTGATGTGTCTACATTCAATCATTTCAGTGGGCTTAAATAGATCACCCCTTACAGTAGATTTAGTTCACAAACAACTGACAGTTTTGACCTAAATATGATTTTCTGTTACAATAACTAATGCTTAAATTCGACATTAGTAACTTACTTTTAGCAGCATCAGACAAGATCTCCCGGTTCTTACTTGTGAATTCAGTTCACTGGAGACTCGCTCTAAACGGTTCATTTGAATCAGTGAATTGTCGACTCGACTCGACAGCTGCAACCGGTTCATTCTAATTCGTCAATGAATCGTTTGGTGCGATTTGAGAACCGATTTAAAAGGTTCATTGAAAAGAATCAGTTCGTTCTTGAATCAGACACCGCTTCTGCGTGTCGGAGCATGTGATAAGGAGTAACGATATGTTTTATGAAATGTAGTGAAGTAAAAAGTACGATCTTATGCTTTGGAATGTAGTGAAGTAAAAGTAAAAGTTACTCAAAATAAAACTACTCCAGTAAAGTACAGATACTTGAAAAATTTACTTATAAGTACAGTAACGAAGTAAAGCTACTCCCTTACTGTCCACCACTGCTCTATTCACACACATTACCATTGTTTTACTCACTATTACTTGCTTTAATAGCGGATGTGTGTATACCTTTGAGTGCAGGTGAGGACACGTTCGAGCTGCATTCGGTGAGAAGCAGATCCGCGACCTGGTGGAGAGGCAGACCCAGCTGAGCGAGCGGAGAGCCGCGCTGGAAACATCCCGGGCTGATGCTCCCAAGTCCGGGATAAGTACTTGAATCAGACACCGCTTCTGCGTGTCGGAGCATGTGATAAGGAGTAACGATATGTTTTATGAAATGTAGTGAAGTAAAAAGTACGATCTTATGCTTTGGAATGTAGTGAAGTAAAAGTAAAAGTTACTCAAAATAAAACTACTCCAGTAAAGTACAGATACTTGAAAAGTTTACTTAAGGACAGTAACGAAGTAAAGCTACTCCGTTACTGTCCACCACTGGTAAATAGATAAAGATGAGTCAGAAATGTACAGTGTGCGTGAGAGAGAGAGAGAGAGAGAGAGAGGAGTGTAGACTATTGTATGAAGTGTTGCTGGGTCAAGTGTTACAGGACTCTGTTGGGAAACACTGGTGCTTTGAGCAACATTTCTCCTCTGAATTAATTCGGAATCTGCTCATCTTGGCCACATCAGAAATGATTGTGAACTTTGTGATCTGTTAACAAGGGTTCAAATGAGAATGAATGAGTGACAGACAGACTTTCAACTCTTTATCTGGACTAATCTTGATCTTTTATTGCTCTTACAGGATAATCTCTCACATAACAGACAACCATGGCAGGTGAGAATTTTATTCCATCTATAATATTTTATGATTTTAAATATTTTTTTCATGTGACTGTTCATGAGATGTATAAGCATTTTATGGAGTCGCCTGAATGAAACTGCGCTCAGTAAATGGTAGAGTTTGTTAAAGCAGACTGGTGCAGGACGTGTGATGAAACACAATGAGAAACATGCCTCCTAAAGAGGGACTGCAGACAGATTGAGACGAACAGCAGCTCTGACCTTCACACACTCACACACGAGACTGTCACTGGATCACTGTGAGAATTAGACGCAATGACAAACACAAATACGGAGAACTGAAGAGCAAATAAACAGTGACAGTCGAGATGAGACAACTGAACGTCTTCATCAGTCACGAGCAGTCTTCAGCATTTGATGGTCTCGGATGACCTCATGTGGACACTCGCTGTACTGCAAGAGGCTCTTTACTGTATGTACACAGCTTATTTCATATAGACCACAGTGTTAACCTCTTAAGACCCTGCGGCCTCATATGAGGACATTATATTTTTGTGAATTTCTCTGAGACTGTACAGAGTATAGTCTGAGTATAGACTGTGCTGTACTAATTCTGGATGTCCTGTTCAGAGCACATTCAGGGCATTTCAGAGATACTAAATGTTTGGATGTTTCACCGTGACCACTCCCTCTCCTTGGTCTTGAAAATGTCTGAAATTAATTTAGTGACACTCTTATGGAAATATGATCATATGTTGTAATGATCATTTAAATCTGACTAATTTTTAAACTGTGGGTCATAAATCAACATCGCAGGAAAATGTTATGGGGTTTCAAATCAAAATATGACTTTCTGTTACGAAACAGGACGTTGATTTCATACATGTCCTCATAAAAGCATGTTTATTCCGCATTTTGGGAGACATAACAAATGAACAGGGAAAGAAATTATATTTCTATATTCTATGAAATATTAAATATTATTATGAAAATCTTGTCAATTATTACTCTCATTATTACACTTGTTTTTTCATTACATGTTGCCCCAAAAACACATTAATATGCAAATTAGATTTAGTTTATAGATACATTGTATATAATGAGAAAGCCTGTTTATGGCAATTTTACACACATTTTTCAGAAAGAGAAATAGTATATTGAATCATTCTGTTATAACATAGTTGAGAATCATCTTTACACAAAGTTTGATTTAAAAAAAAATCTTGAAAACTAAAAATGTATTGGTGATTTAAAAAATCTATTGTTTTTGCCTATGCATGTTCATTCATGTCTTTTTATTTTTTAAAAGAAATTGAGTCCCGATGTCCTCTACCGAGGACATAGCATAACTTATGAATGAAATATCTTTTTTTAATATATATAATTTTGTACATTATTTTTAATTCTAATTTAAAGACATGGACAAAACTAACTTTTTCCTAAAACTTTTTTCTCGGGTCTTAAGAGGTTAAAATATTTATAGAGTTAGAAGGATGTTCCATTAACATTAAGAACATTTTGTCCAGACATTTACATAACTTAAAAAAAAAAATAATCAAGTTGTGAGAACATTCCCTGCTAGCTGTGAATGTGAAAGAGAAACAAAATACAACTCAATTTAAAAATAATAAATAAATAAATTATAAATAAATTACAAAAAAATAAGTTTTTATTAATGACAATAAATAAATGACAAAAAATAAGTATATATATATATATATATATATATATATATATAGACCTATTGTTGTTACAATAACAAATTTGAATATGTTGTATTGGTTCACATGTCATCAGTGGTTCAGGATCAAACCTGTTTGATGAAGCTGAACCTGAATGATGTTGACAACAGTTGACAACCTCAAGCATTCAGGAGTAACTGAAGGAAAGCGCAGAATCAGTGTGAAGCAGAAAGACTGTGGTCAGAAATGGGGTTAGGCTGCTTGAGTAAATCAGCAGTCGCTGCGCTGAAGACAGACGGTAAATGATGGGAAAACATCAGATTTCAGAATCCAAGAGAGTCAGATAGCACTGAAAGATCTCAGAGAATTCAGATAATAACATAGCCTTTGTTGATTCACATGTTCCATTTGGACTGATTTGAATGTTTCATTGTGTCACAGATAAAATTAAAGATGCTAAGATCGTCTTTGTGGTGGGTAAGTTGAATTGCCTTTACATATTTCACAGCTCAACAGTGTAACTCATCTCTTAACAATCATTCATCAAAATGAGGCATGTTTTTGTGAATGTAAACTCTGATCATAAGCAGTGTTGGAGGGAAATGTGTTGTGAAACCAGATCAGCCCCCCCCCCCCCCTTGCTGATAAGTGTAAACATCACGTATACCCCTAGAAATGCATGCGCCTCTGAGCCGTCTCGCCTCCTTGCGTCAGAGCGAGTAACATCATTAATTATTAAAAGTAACTTAATTAAAAACATTTTAATTAGGACTGTGATTAAAGCAACATGTCACTTAACATTGTTTAACCATTTCAAAAGTCCATTATATTTCAATATACACTACCAGTCTATCTAAAGGTATCTTAAGTTGACTTCTGGTCACAAAAGGTTTGGAATAATTCAGATTTTTTTATGTTTTGAAAGAAGTCTCTTCTGCTTACCAAGACTGCATTTATTTGATCATAAATACAGTAAAAATTGTGAAATATTATTACAATTTAAAACAACTGTTTTCTATGTGAATATATGTTAAAATGTAATTTATTGCTGTGATCAAACCTGAACTTTCAGCATCATAACTCCAGTCTTCAGTGTCACATGATCAGTCATAAATCATTCTAATATGCTGATTTGCTGCTCAAGAAACATTTCTATTTATTATCAATGTTGAAAACAGTTGTGCTGCCGAATATCTTTGTGGAAACTGTGATACCCTTTATTTTTCAGGATTCACAGATGAATAGAAAGCTCAAAAGAACAGCATTTATTTGAAATTGATTTTTTTTTGTTACATTATACATGTCTTTACTGTCACTTTTGATCAATTCAATGCATCCTTGATGAATAATTTTTTTTAAAAATCTTTATTTATTCTTTAAAAATCATATTTAGTGCTTCAGTTTCTGGACCACAAAACCAGTCTTAAGTGTACATTTTTCGAAATTGAGATTTATACATAATCCGAAAGCTGAATAAATAAGCTTTCCATTGATGTATGGTTTGTTAGGACAATATTTGGCCAATATACAACTATTTGAATATCTGGAATCTGAGGGTGCAAAAAATCAAAATATTGAGAAAATCGCCTTTAAAGTTGTCCAAATGAAGTTCTTAGCAATGCATACTGCTAATCAAAACTGAAGTTTTGATATATTTACGGTAGGAAATTTACAAAATATCTTCATGGAACATGATCTTTACTTAATATCCTAATGATTTTTGGCATAAAAGAAAAATTGATAATTTTGACCCATACAATGTATTTTTGGCTATTGCTACAAATATCTCCGTGCAACTTAAGACTGGTTTTGTGGTCCAGGGTCACATATTTGGCAGCACAAGCAGCAAATCAGCTTATTAGAATGATTTCTGAATGATCATGTGACACTGAAGACTGGAGTAATGAGGCTGAAAATTCAGCTTTACCATCACATTTACATTTGAAAACATATTTAAATAGAAAACAATTATTTGAAATTGTAAAAATATTTCACAATATATTTTGCTGTATTTTTGAAGCCTTAGTGCGCAGATGACTTCTTTCAAAATCATTAACGAATTTATGCTGAAATCAAATCAAAGCAATATTATATTAGGATCTGACCAGTGTTCTTATGTCAGGCGGCCCCGGCTCAGGAAAAGGCACCCAGTGTGAGAAGATCGTGGCAAAGTATGGCTACACTCACCTGTCCTCAGGTGACCTGCTGCGTGCAGAGGTGGCATCCGGCTCAGAGAGGGGCAAACAGCTACAGGCCATCATGCAGAAGGGGGAACTCGTGCCTCTGGTCAGTCCAATCGCCCTTCGCATGCTGGATAAAGCATTTCTCAGGGCTGATGTCACTGCTCGTTAGCATGAGCTGATAAACGAACTCTGC
This sequence comes from Sinocyclocheilus grahami, assembly GCF_001515645.1. Taxonomy (NCBI): domain Eukaryota; kingdom Metazoa; phylum Chordata; class Actinopteri; order Cypriniformes; family Cyprinidae; genus Sinocyclocheilus; species Sinocyclocheilus grahami. Next base: position 375,239 of record NW_015505997.1, read on the forward strand.
CACACTGAGACGCTGCTCTGGTTTCTGCAGGACACAGTTCTGGACATGATCAAAGACGCCATGATCGCCAAGGCTGACGTCTCAAAGGGCTACCTGATCGACGGATACCCTCGTGAAGTCAAACAGGGAGAGGAGTTTGAGAAGAAGGTAAAACAACAACACCACACAAACCAAAATCTGAAGAAATGGTGTCATTTTTGACTTAATTTAAGGATTGAAATTATTTCATTAGAAGTGGTTACTGCTGAACTGTGAATTTCAGATGTCATATTTTCCCAACTAAGAGCAGCTGTAATCACCAATGGCCAGTTTCATTGATTGACTCCTATTTACTATCCTAAATAAATTCATATAGTAAAGCACTGACAGTTATTTGCCATTATTAACTTGGCAAGCTTCTATTGCCCTCATTTGTAAGTCACTTTGGATAAACTTGTCTGTTAAATGATTAAATATAATTTAAATGTACTTTATTTCAGGTTTGGAATTCAACTGCTTCAAAATTTTGAAATTCTTTGAAATTCAAATTCTTGTGAATTCTATTAGTTTCACTCAGTCTTCCAATAAACCCCACAATATAATGGAATAAAGCAGATTTATTTATTTAGCAAGTAAAAATACACCGGCATTCAAACGTAAATAGCTAAATAAGAGCTTTTTAAAAAGTAATTTATACTTTTATTCATCAAGGACAGTAAAAAAAGTGACAGTAAAGACATTTATAAGGTTACAAAAGATTTCGATTTCAAATAAATGCTGTTCTTTTGAACTTTCTATTTTTCTGTGCATCCTGAAAAATTAAAACGTATAACCGTTTCCACAAAATTATTCGGCAGCACAACTGATAATAATCAGAAATGTTTCTTGAGCAGCAAATCAGCATATTAGAATATTTCTGAAGGATCATGTGACACTGAAGACTGGAGTAATGATGCTGAAAATTCAGCTTTGATCGCAGCAATAAATTACATTTGAACATATATTCGTGTAGAAAACAGATATTTTAAAATGTACTGCATTTTTTGATCAAATAAATGCAGTCTTGGTGAGCAGAAGAGACTTCTTTTAAAAATTATTTAGCTAATTTGGGAACACTTTACTTAAAGACTTTATGTACAGTATAATGCATTATAAAAGTAGTTTTAATGCACTAATTATGCCTTGTAATGCACCTTATAATAAATTGTACAATCTCATTGATAATTATAACCACAGTTAATAAATTATAACACTTGTCAATTCATCGTTACACTATGCATTTTAAATTTGGTTATAATTATTTATGACAAGATATAATGCATTACAATGCACATTACGAATAACTATAATGCATTATACCCTTTAATAACCCTTTATAATGTATAGAGGCTTTAAGTAAAGTGTAACCAATAATTCTTACCGACCCCGAACTTTTAACTGCTAGTGTATATAAAACAACTACATAGTTAAAGTATTCTTATTTAAAAAATAACATTTACATCCAGCTCAATTCTATATAACCCATTAAAGAATGCTGCAAATTATCCGGTAAAATACTAATTATAGTTTTATTTCACATTTGTGTCCAGTGCAAATGAGTGTGATCAATGAAAACATACGAGTAACATATCAGTAGTAAATCATATGGCACAAATCTCCCGAGAATGACCAGTGTTCATACAAGCACACACATATAATCTGGTTTACCAAACTCATAAACTCCATGCGAAGTTGTTCAGCTTGAGCATGACGTCTCTCTCTTCTCTCTGTCAGATCGGCGCTCCAGCTCTGCTGCTGTACGTCGACGCTAAAGCCGAGACCATGGTGCAGAGGCTGATGAAGCGTGGAGAGACCAGCGGCCGCGCCGACGACAACGAGGAGACCATTAAGAAGCGTCTGGATCTCTATTACAAAGCCACTGAGCCCGTCATCGCTTACTACGAGAAGCGTGGCATTGTTAGGAAGGTGAGCGGAAACACTGACTGAAATATGATTGACTCAAACATTGCTCTTTAACTGACTGATTTCTCTCTCCTCCTCCAGATTAACTCTGAGCTGCCGGTGGATGAGGTATTTGCTATTGTTGTAAAAGCTATTGATGAGCTGAAGTAAACAGCACTTGACGACAAACTCTTGTTTGGGATATTCTTTTGCCTTTTTTCTCACATATACTCATCATTGCTGCCTTAATAATGTCTTTATTACACAGAAAATCCATCCTGAGACTAAATCTATCAGATCTCTCCATTGCATTGTGTGTTTGACAAGTAATACCCTAGCAACCGCCCAGAATACCTTAGTAACTGCCTTTCAACCAGGCTGTATAAAACCTTCAAACTTCATATAGCTCTCTTCAGCTACACGGGGATTCGGACACCTTCAGACTTTTTAAAGCTGCTTTAAATTTTTATGTGCGTTTTTGTGGAGCTGACATTTAGAAATGCCTTTTCTCTGTGTGTGTTCATTGCTAATGGTCAGATAGATGCAGACTTTATTCAAACACTTCCTTCACAAGTTCTTCTTCTTTAGTGCTCCAGACTGAAAATCATCTCTACACTTTATGCGTAATCATGAAACTAGTCCGGTCTTTGATTATGAGTGGCCGAGGTGCTTTCAAAACCTTTGTGAAATACTCTGTGAAACATATCTGCCAATTTCTGCAGTGTAAGAACAAAAATCATGTTTTATTAAGTTATAATTATGAGATGAAAAGCCTAAATTATGACATAAAATTTCAAAATTCGGACACAAAAAGTTGAAATTATAACACAAACAGTCATTTATATGACACAAAGTCAGAATTATGACATGCTAAATTGAAATTTTGAGATAAAAAGTAAAAAAAAGAATATTCATGTCATCATTTTTAATTTTAATCTCATAATAATGATGTGATAATTGTGACTTTTGACATAATTTAGATTTTTTTATCTCATAATTATAATTTTTAATGTCATATTTTGACTTGGTACTGTATGTCACAATTACAATTTTAAAGTCATAATTTTGGCTTTTCATCTCAATTATGACTGTTAGATTTTTTTTACTTTAAAAGTCATAATTATGAGATGAAAAGTAAAAATTCTTATTTTTACTTTAAATTATTTTGAGTAAAAAAAAGGCTAAAAAAACCCCCATTACTATTTATATCATCATTTTGAATTTTTAATCTTATAATTATGACTTAATATGTCATATTTTTGACATTTGAAGTCATAATTTTAGCTTTGTATCTCATAAATATTATGATTTGTTTTGTGGCATTTTGACTGTATGTCATAATTATGACTTACCAAAGCAAGATGTTTTTCTTATGAGGCAGAAATCGTCTTTCAGACTTTCAGACCTTCTCCATAATTTTCTCCATAGGGGAATTGATTTTTAACAATAACTTATAAACTATTAAAGGCAGACCTGCTGTGAGCTCTGAGGGTGTGAATCGATGGTATATGCTTTTGTTGAAGCCATCTACTCGCATTAATTCATTTTTTTTAAATAATCGTTTAACAGCTGAATCTGTAGTGAAAAACTACATTACCCATGATTCTGTGCAGAAAATCGCAAAAAAAAAAAAACATTTTTGGTAATAAACTAAAAATATATTGTTTTTATAGATATAATCAACAACTTTAAATTCATAGTTTTATATTTCTCCACCCTCCCATAAATGCTCTTTTGCATAAATGCTCTTCTCAAAGCTGGCTGGTTTGATTCATTACTTATGGCTTTTTTCACATGGTTTTTTAACAAATGGAAAAAATACTTCCGGAACCTTGGCAACCATTCTGCTAAACATTGCTGAAGAACTACATTGCTTGGTGGAAGGATTATTATATGTTCAATAAATGATTACATTTTGTATTGCTGTGTGTTTATTTGACCTTTCCAGCTACAGTGCGGAAAATAAGTATTTGATACACTGCCGATTTTTCAAGTTTTCCCACTTACAAAGAATGGAGAGATCTGTAATTTTCATCGTAGGTACACCTCAACCGTGAGAGACCGAATCAAAATAACCATTCTATAAAACCAGTATGCCCTGTGAAGCTATGCTTAACAGTGATTTTAGAGCAGCGCCGCTCCACGTCATGCCTAACAATGACCCGTAGCACTTCTGAAGTAAGTGTACTAAAGCACGGCTTTATGGGCTCATTTCATTACTATCTCACCTGGCCAGAACACAGTCCTGGGGTACAGTGCAGGTCTCCTGACTGCTGCAGATAACAAAGATGAAGTAGGCCTATACTTCAGGCTTTACGGTGCAGTTGTCGCCAGTTCACTCATCTAGACCAGCACACTACTGAGTGCGTCGTTCAAGGGCACAATGGTGATAAAAGCAAGAATGATTCTGCACAAGCCCCTGTCCTTCAGATCTGAACCTGTCAAGAGCTGGTTAGTACAGAAGAAACTTTTCACAAAGATGCTGGGTCATATTTGACCTCCTGTTCAAAAGAAACCATGAGAAATGAAATTACATTTTATAAGCAAAATGCATTAATCTGTATTAATGCAAATATATAAATAAATAAATGATTCTTACCAGTGATGCCATTGTTAGTTAAAACGAAAACCTTTAAAGATCATTTTCATTAATGGAAATAAAGCAAAATATGAACATTACATGGAAAAACTTACTTAAAAAAATTAACAAGTCAACTGAAATAGAATTTAAGTTGAAGTACTAAAATTATTAACACAAAAACTGAAAAATAATGTTAAATAGAAATAAAAATACTACAATTTAACTAAAATTTAAAGTGAACTAAAATAAAATAACTAGCTAATACAATTGTAATAAATACTATTATAGTTTATAAATAATACAGTAACTGTTCTTCTGACATACTAAATATTTCTGCAAATTATTTAATTATTATTATTATTATTTTTTTTTGCATAAACTAGCTTTTCAAAGATTCATAGATTTTAGTTCTTCTAGTTTATCAAGTTAAACTAAATGTAAATGAGAAATGATTTCATGGCAACTAGCAGGAATAACATTTTTTATATTTTATTTTGTTTTATTAATTTCATTTCAGCTGAATTTCAGATTTTTTTTACTAAGCTATAATAACCCTGGAGAGATCTGCTGTTGTTCTGGTTTCAGCACTGCTCTCTAGTGGACAAACCACTCACAGAACTCCTGACAACATCATTGTGATAATCAGAGACATACATTAACTTTACACATAACATAGCATTTTTGGGTAACACTCCAAAATAGATTGGGTAAGACTCCAAAAGACCAATACCTTTAGTGACAGTAGGCTGGGGAGGACTTTTCTTGAATATAAATAATGATCTCTTGACAAAAACAATTCACATCCTTAATGAAGGCATCGACTGCATTTATATTGTGTTAAGCACAAAACCGCATTCCAGATTACAGTGTCTGATAAAATATCACTAGTGCCTCACACAAATGTATGTGTCAGATATAAAATATGTTAAATAAACTTATTAAATTACTTAGTAATTACTGAGTGGTTAAGGTGTTTTTCACTTTAAACTAATGGTCCAGATCACTAGTAGTTCTTGCAGGCTGACAAGGTAACGCTTGAGTAATTAGTGAGAGGCTAAAGTATTTTTCACTTTAAAACTAAAGTGCTACTAAGGAACTACTAGTGATCTGGACCATTATTTTATAGTGAAAAACACGTTAACCCCTCAGTAATTACTCACAAGTAAATGAATAATTTATTTAACATATTTTATATCTGACATACTGTACAGTCATACATTTGTGTGAAGCACTAGTGATATTTTGTCTTTTGGAGTGGGATACTGTCACGAATCCGGTCCATGAACTTCCAATTTCATTGACTCTCGCACCACACACTGTTGCACATCACCCCGGACTACATTTCCCATCATGCATTGCACTGATTGCACTCAGCACGGATTGCACACAGCTGTTTACACTGATTGCACCCAGCTGTTTCATATCACTCCCTCACTATTTAACACTCACTCTGATCCCTTCCCTCTGCCGAGTATTGTTTCAGCGTTTATCACTCCCCTAGTGATAGCTACACTACAGAGCCCTCAGTCATTCCCTAGCCCTAGCCCTAGCCCTAGCCCTAGCCCTAGCCCTAGCCCTAGCCCTAGCCCTAGCCCTAGCCCTAGCCCTAGCCCTAGCCCTAGCCCTAGCCCTAGCCCTAGCCCTAGCCCTAGCCCTAGCCCTAGCCCTAGCCCTAGCCCTAGCCCTAGCCCTAGCCCTAGCCCTAGCCCTAGCCTTAGCCCTAGCCTTAGCCTTAGCCTTAGCCTTAGCCTTAGCCTTAGCCTTAGCCTTAGCCTTAGCCTAGCCTTGTCTGTTTCCTTCGGTGTTGATCTCAAGTATTGTTTCAGCGTTTATCACTCCCCTAGTGATAGCTACACTACAGAGCCCTCAGTCGTTTCCCAGCCTTAGCCTTAGCCTTAGCCTCGTTCTCGGTTTCTGATCTTCGCGTGGTTTCCTGGATTTCTCCCCTAGTCTTGCCCCTTCTGATTCTGTCTGCAGTTCATCGACCCACGCTAGCCCTAGGATTATTCTTGTGTTTTGCCCGCCATATACCTGTCTGCTTCAGTTTGACCCTGCCTGCTTCATGACCATGTCTCTGTCTTCTCCACAATAAAAGCTTTGCGAATGGATCCGCACGTCTCACTATTTGTCAGCCCTGTAACAGATACATTGACACATATTGAACTGACACGAAGCAGAGATCATAATTGTGAACTAATTCAATCATGAGCTCGTCAGCATCACTTCTTAATTATTAAGTGCATTTTCATTTTTTTTTTAAATTCTATGTTTAAGTTTGAACATCCATCCTTTTGGTAAGAGTAGAAGTCACAATTTTAAAATGTAGCCGACTTATTTGGAGGATATCAAAGTCATAAATTAGTTTCCACAAAGAACCCAATTGTTCACTTTTAAGACGTTACTGTTGTGATTAGTAATTCATTGGGTATTCTTTATTAACTGGTCATAGTTCACAAGTAGTTCTCAATGAGGATATTTTTATTTAATAATTATCAAATATCTAATAAGGGACTACCTTTGTCCTAAATTTGCTACTACTTACTGCTTAGTTAATCTCGCTTATCTATTAGTGAATAGTATTAAGTTAAGTGTTAATGTAGTACTACCTATTACTTCCTGCATAGTTGCTTGTTAACAACAGACCATTATTCTAAAGTGTTACCCATTTTTGTACTGATTTGACACATTTCTCCACAATGATGTAATGGCTCTCAACACAATAAACACAAGCCATCTGAACACACTCTTACTGCCAAACACTTCAACGTTACAGCAAAATGAAGCACTGCATTTACAAAAAATTTTTTTTTCCTGGTAATGATTTATTAAAAGTTAATACTAACATCGAAACTGTGTATTCTCTACTGATTTGAGAAAAGAGTATTCTCTATTGATTTCAGGAGTTCACTCATGCATGTAGAATAGAATTTCACCACATTACATTGTAAAGAAACTGTATGAATGTTGAATTCATGTTTGATAAGCTCCTCAACATCTTAAACTGTCTCTGGGGGTGTTCTTCAATTCTGAAAACTGTTTTAGCATTTACACAACCTGCCACTCTATCAATATCAATATTCATAGCACAATCCTCGGAAATATGGAAGTGGATTGAAATAGTAACACTGGAGATGGCCATGATTTCTTGGCCAATTAGGGTAACTGATTTCAGTTGAAATTCATCTACCTCTCCTCCCTTCTCTTCCACCCTTCTGTCCACTTCCTTTCGATCTGTCTTCTTACACTTTCTCCTCTTGCTCTTTCCACTACACCAATACTCTCCACTCTATCTCTTCTCCCTCTCCTTCTCCTCTCCTCATTTGATCACATCCTCTTCTCTGCTCATGTCTTTCTATCTGTTCCACTCTTCTTCTCTCTCTCATTACACATATTTCTCTACCCCCCCCCCCCCCTATTATTTTTGCATTTTCTTTCATCCTCTTTATATACTTTCCCTTTTATCATTACAGCAATTGTGATAAATGTGTAAACAATAAAACTGCATTTTTTGGTTTTTGAGTTTTGTTTCTTGTGTTTGGACAAATGGTAGGCTACATAAATGTTTGTGATTTGCATAAAACCAATGAAAATGTCTGCCCCCCCCCCCCATTAGTTGGCTGTGTTAACTATTATGAAAACATTCGAGAATTTAGTGCACAAATGAATGAAAACCTACAATTTGTTTAGGACAGTTACAAAGTGTTCAGATCACTGTGCAAACTGTTTTGAGAACAGTGGCCTGAGTTTAGAGAAATGTGTCTGTCTATTGTTGTGACTTAGATGAGGATCAGATCACATTTTATGGCAAAGTACTACAGAAAGAGTTCACGTACTTTTTCTTGCCACTGTACATTGAGTTTTTGGTGATGGTTATGTCTGAGTGAGAAAATAATTAATGTCATTTGAAAATCCTATTATTATTATTATTAGGCCTATTATTATAAAACATTTGAGAATTTTGGAGAAAATTAACCACTAGCATGTTTTGTGTACCAAGTGTATCTGGTTGCTGTAGACCAGTGATCCTCAAATCTGGCTTGCGAGATCTACTTTCCTGCAGAGTTTAGCTCTAACCCTAATCAAACACACCTGAGTTTGCTAATCAATGTCTTCAGGATCATTAGAAAATCACAGGTGGGTTTGTTTGATTAGGGTTGGAGCTAAACTCTGCAGGAACGTGGATCCCGCGAGCCAGATTTGAGGATCACTGCTGTAGACTAAAAAGAACCGACTTTGATTTTGAAAGCACAGGATCCAGTTGTTTACCTCCAAAGCTGAAAAAAGAGCTAAGCCGAGGCTGCTGAAATTATCACAGGCCCCTCACACTTTATTGGCACGCTTCCCTTGAGCAGAACGACACTTCTGTGCAGGTATCTGGCGTATTCTCTGAGGAGCGCTCGTCTGCCACCAGGAGGAAGAGGAAAACTCGTTCGTCGAGCAGGAGGATGTGTCCTTCTGAACAAACGCCTGTAAGCATTTTCATAACAGCGCGGCATGCTATGTGTGGAATGTCACATCCTCGCAGACGAATACCTGACTGATGTCTGAAACATCAGGAAGGAAGTGTGTGAGGAGGATGTCAGGTGTGCTAATGAAGGTCAAATCAACAAAAACATATTGCTCAAAACATGCAGTTGGTTAACTCTTTCCCCGCCAGCGTTTTTTTTTTTTAAGTTTGCCAGCCACTGCCAGTAATTGATAATTTTCAGAAATTTTGTATGGCCCCCAGAATATTTTGAAATTATTATAATTATTATAATAATATTAATAATAATTAAAAATGATTATATATTATGATATTATAAAAATCTGAACATGCAATATGTCAAAAGAATGAACAGAGCATCTGCTTTTAAACAAAACAAACCGTTTTATTCGAGCTTCATGCTTGTTTTAATCACCTCTTAAATGTGGGCAAGTTTTATAAAAAAGCAACGTTTTGAACACAATCGCATTTTTGTCAAAGACTATGGGATTCTGATCGATGATCAAAACACAGATGAAGTCAATTGCTTCCATCAACAGTTAAACCTCTTAATGGTTATTTTACATTTGCATCTTTTTACTTGTGCGATCACTTTCTGCTTCTTCTTTGCCGTGTTTTGATCCAGACATTCAGTACAATATACAAAAATGTGTAATAGCGCCCCCTACCATATAACAGTGAAAACACAGAAAGACGGAAAATCCTGTCAATGGCGGGGAAAGAGTTCAAGTGGACACATTTGTCACCATTTGCAAATGTTTTTCCAAAAGCAAGATATATAATTATTAAACATTTTTTAAAAATGTAACGGGCAATTATTCATATGGTGCAAACTCATAAACCGTGTTTTGGAACCATGATGGTGGCCTTTATCCACAACAACATGGGAGCTTTATTCATGCAACCTTACTGAAAAACACAAAATATCCAACACAAATTGTATGCAACAGTTTCAGTCCGCTGTCACGGCATGCAATAACCTCACAGGTCAAGAAAACTGCATTTGCATGCAAAAGTCTTCAGTCTTAGAGTAAGTAAATCATAAATCAACGTCAGCAAAGGGCTCAGTCTGAACGGAGTGAGCGGGAAGGAGCTCTTGCCTGTCGCTTGTGTCCTTGACCAGATCCTCCGAGGGCCATAAGGAAATGTAAGGCCTGCGCACAGACACTTTCCCTTTGTTGAACGTGTTGTTTGCTGATGACATGGAAACAAGCGGCACCATGCTGGAAGCCACATTCAGACGGACAGACTGCACTTCCTATGATTGACTGTGTGGACGGTATACGTGCAGAATAAGCTTCATGTTGTTTGTCCATGTACACCAGAAGCCGCTTTGAAGACAAAAGGCCACACAAACTCACTTTCATGTCTGTAAAACAACCACATGGTTGTCCGTCATTTCAAACACTGAAGACAAATATTTAAGACAAATGTGCCACAATACAACACACATAAGAACTTGTTCCTAATGAATTGTTTTCCTACAAGCCATTCATCACTGATGCAAAATAGAATGAACAGTTTTTCTCAATCGATTAGATTCATTTCTCCAAAGTAATGTAATTGCTTTTTAAAACAATGAACACCTTAGCCAAATAGTTCTCTATTGAATTTACAACATATTCACATATAGATACACAAATACACTAAGGGCCCTATCATACACCTGGCGCAATGCGGCACCAGGCGCGACGCAAGTGTTTTTTGCTAGTTTCAGCCTGATGCAGTTGTCATTTTCACGTCCTTCACCACGTTGTTTAAATAGCAAATGCAATTGCGCCCATTTGTGCGCCCATGGGCGTGCTGGTCTGAAAGCGAGGTGCGTTCAGGTGTGTTCAGGCGCATTGCTGGCGCGTTGCTATTTTGAGGCAACTGAAATAGACTGCCATTGACCAACAAAAACCTGGCCTAAAGTCAATGGTGCAGTAGTTCTTTTGTTATTTAAAGAGCGCATTGCTGTGTAAATAGTAAATCCACTGTGTAAATAGTAAATCCGCCATGGCATGAGCGCAACTGGCTCTTACAAGGGAATGGGAGATGAGACTCTGATTGGTTTATTGCACGTTATGGCCCAAACACACCCATTACTCATAAAGAGCATAGGGACAACCCTTTTAGACCATGAGCCGGGCGCGCCCTAAGTGGACCTGCGCCATGCACTTTAGACCATGCGCTTAGATCGTTAAAATAGGGCCCTAACAATCCAATCAGGATTTTTAAGGCCAATCACAGAAAGCAGTATCTGCCGATACGATCACCTACTGATCTTTTTAAAGTCTTCTTTCTTTTTATCATGTAGAATTGTATTTATAGTGATACTCCAATCAGACATTTATTTAGGGCCTGAATTTAATTTTTGAAAATGGGGGGATTTCACCTCTTAGATGACTCTTGTGAGAGGGGATTTTTTGACATTTTTTTTAAATATATATTTATCACACCTAAATGTTTGATCATGCAGTGCATTTTTCGTTTTACAATCGTGCAATTGCACAAGCACAAGCCTGATTTTGTGAGCTGTATGTGAGGCGGCCTTTTAAGCCAGGTTCACACATAGGCCTCCTCCGTTTGCAGTGTGTATGCAGTCCATGTGTGGTACGTAAGCGGTGCAGAAACAGCACGGACTCATTGTGCTTTCACACAGGAGTCTGCTACTGATCCATGCTGTTTACCACAAACACATTTATCCATTATTTCGATTTCAAATCCAAACATCGTCACTGAAAACCTTTGTCAGCATTGTGATTCTGCCATATGTACATTAACTGAGTCACCACTGATAAGCTACTACTAAATATATTGTAGAAACTTAATTTTCTGTAAAGTTGCTTTGCAAACGATTTTTATTGTGAAAAGCGCTATACAAATAAACTTGAATTGAATTGAATTGATTCTTTTTTACACAGTACAGTAATACAAACTTTCATACATGTGTTTTAATGCAATAAATATAAGCAACACATTATTCAATGATTTTTACTTTTGAATTTACTTATATATTAAGTTGCTCAAGCAAGTGGCAAAACATTTAAACTACTTTTCTTACGTTATCACAAACTTTCTAAATTAAAACTTGCCATTGACTGAAACAGTCAGCTCTACTGCCTTTTCTTTTGCATTTAAATCTTTATTACAAGCAACCCTGCTGTTCATAAAGAACTTTGTTTTAATACCTCCAGGAGCGCCATATTGCCTTATTTATCTAAAAGTGCTCTTTCCCTTTAAACCTAACCAAAAAGCCTTGTGTGTTGACTGTGAAACACAGTAGACTTTAATTATATGCATTCATGGTGTAATTGCTACATTTTCGTGTCAATCCATACCGCAAACAATGCGCTGTCACTTTAATTCAGCGCGAGCAGCACAGCAAACTCAGTGAGGAAACGATCTCTGCACTGCTGCAGACGCGCCGCTCCTGGAGCGCACTGCAGGTCCGCAACCGTGCGCAGTGTGAACGCATAATCCGTTAACATGAGTGCGGAAAAAATACGCACCGCATACGCACTACAAACGGAGTGTGTGTGAACCTGGCTTTATGTGTGTGCGCTGCGTGTGTGCATGAGCGCACAGTCTCCGGGAGAGCGTGCCAGTGCCGATTGGCTAAACACCGGCAATAATTAAAAATAAATGCAAATTTAAAACTTTATTGACGATGAGACACTGCCTCGATTGTGCAAGTGACAATTCCTGTGTCAAGTGTGCAGCTGGCTCATAGTGCAGACGCGATGCATGGTGATTAGAAGGCATGTGCGCATTTTAAGAGAGAAAGAGAGAGCGCGCGCGGTGATTCACACACGCTGTTTGTCTCACATAACGTTTTCAAATTACTTTATAAGTTATTAATGAAGAAATATGAACTGTACCTCACCTTCAGCATTATAATTACTTTATCCACCCAGGCCAGGGATTGAGACTGTTCTGCTGCATGTCATGCCGAACCTCTCACGGCAGCTAGGCGCGTCATGAGCTTGAGATCGGTTTATGAGATCGGCCTTTACAGAGACAGCCGATCAAACTTCCCAAAGCGATTATCGGCCGATAGCGATTGGTAGCCGATTAATCGGAGCACCCCTAGTTCTTCAGCAGGGAGTTATATTTTCAAAATAAACTTGTCTGTCCACCTGAACGTTCTTCAATTCTGAAAAATGTTTAAACATTTAAAGAACAGAAGCTGTCCCAATATGGCTATAAATGTGCACTATGAACAACCATGGTACAATACTTAGAAATATAGAAGTGGATTGACATAACTCTTTAGATCTGTTTCCAAGCTTCTCTCAAGGAGAGGCCATGATTTCTTACATGGTCAACTAGGGTCTGTCTTCTATACAGTTTCCACTCTTTCCATTAGACCACCCTGTTGAAAAAAACAGCATATGCTGGTTAGGTATGTTTTGACGCTGGGATGCTGGTTTATGCTGGTCCTTTTGCTGGTTTATGCTGGTCCTTTTGCTGGTTTATGCTGGTCCTTTGCTGGTTTATGCTGGTCCTTTTGCTGGTTTATGCTGGTCCTTTTGCTGGTTTATGCTGGTCCTTTGCCAGCACATGACCAGCATAAACCAGCAAAGGACCAGCTAAAACCAGCAAAGGACCAGCACAAACCAGCATCCCAGCGTCAAAACATACCTAACCAGCATATGCTGCTTTTTTCAACAGGGCAATGCCCTCCACTCTATTAATATCTTCCCCCTCTCCTTCACTTAATTGTTTTAGATCCTCCTCTCCTCTCATCTCTTTCTACCTGTTCCACACTTCTTTCTTTCTCATTACAATCCTTCATCTATCCACTCCACCACCTTTTAGACTTACACCTCTTTCTTAGGTAGATAGATAGATAGATAGATAGATAGATAGATAGATAGATAGATAGATAGATAGATAGATAATAATAATAATAATAAAAAAAATTCTTCGCACAGTCTGTTTCTGTTATCTGCAGATGATAGTGCAGAATTTCAATGAGCAACAGATTTGAAACTCTAGCAGGTCTCAGTCATTGATCGCATTGCAGCTGTAGAGGGCACTGTGATCAGACGGTATTCAGGCCGAGAGAAGAACTTCTATGCGTGTCCTATACTCCTCTTCAGCATCAGTCAGTTCTTATGGTCATCCTTCATCAGTATATCATGCATGTGATCATCTATAAAATATCATGTACCGTGTGTCAAAGCTGATTTGCTGTGTGTTTGTTGTGTTGTATGTGAGAGGAGCAGTGTTGTTGTGTGAAGTGGGAGGGTCAGTGCTGCTGCTGATGTCAGAGCTGAGGGTTCAGCTGGACTGAATAACTGACTGACCGCTGGATCTGATCTGCCGGAGCACTCTCGGAGCCGCGTTTCCAGCGCGAGGTAAAACTCTTTCTCCTGTTTTCCAGCCTCACGGGTTGATGTTTGTGAAATGTGACTGTGTTTAGTTACAGTAACTCTCTCTCTCTCTCTCTCTCTCTCTCTCTCTCTCTCTCTCTCTCTCTCTCTCTTTTTCTTTGCTTTCTTAGTGACTTAATAGATGCGGTTCTTAATACTTTTGAACAACTTTTAAGTGAACGAAAGTGAAATCAATCCAAAACGAGTAGATCGTATGTTTGAGTGTGTGAATCTGATGTGTGATATTTTACTATTCAGTACAGTGATCATGTAAATATTATGAATATCACAACTAAAAACGGCCTAAGTTCATTTTGTACGATTCAGCTCCATTAATGTTAAAAATGTATGTATAAAGTAAATGCTACACACACACACACACACACACACACAGGTTTGTTTTTATGGTTTATGGGGACTCTCCATAGGCGTAATGGTTTTTCTACTGTACAAACCGTATTTTCTATTGCCCTACACCAACCCTACCCCTAAACCTACCCCTCACAGGAAACTTTCTGCATTTTTAGATTTTCAAAAAAACTCATTCTGAATTATTTATAAGCCTTTTGAATTATGGGGACACTGAAAATGTACTCATAAATCACCTTCTCGTTGTGATACCTATGCCTATGTCATTCCCATGTTATTATACAAGTTTGTGCCACATAAACATGCACACACACACTGTTTTACAAACAGGTCTCTGCTGCAATTAAACTAATGTTGATTTCTCTCTCAGGAAGTGTTGAGTGTGGAATATTCTGGTCACTTCTCTGAAATATCAGCCACAGCTCTCGAGTCCATCAGAAGAGGCACATTTAGAGAAAACCATACGTCTGAACATGAGGAGCATCATATGTTTCATAGGTGTTTTTCTGTGTCTGAGAACCACAGCTTCAGGTAAGAGGACCATTAATACGCTTGAAGGCCAACGTACAGTAAATGTGCTGACCTTTCAGTTAATTGCTGTACATAATCTGTTCATTTACTGACACACTAATATAATTAACGACAACGTTTTCAAATTGAAATTTAAGAGCAACTGCATTGCAATTGTTACATTAAAGAGCTATTTCTGCCTATAATAATGTGTATTGTTGGTATAAATTAATGTATTTAGGTGATGTTTAATAATATTTTTGACTTAAAGCCAGTTAATTTGGATGTTACTATTTCTTTAGTGTGTATGGATTATCTGACAGTGAAAAATATCGGAATTTAATTATGAAGATGATATGTTAGGCTGTCTTATTCATATTAAGGAGAAATTTACAGTATTGTCATAAGGGTCAATTTTTTTTTCCGAAATTGAGATTTATACATCATCTGAAAGCTGAATAAATAAGCTTTCCATTGATGTATGGTTTGTTAGGACAATATTTGGCCGAGATACAACTATTTGAAAATCTGGAATCTGAGGGTGCAAAAAAAAAAAATCGAAATATTGAGAAAATCACATTTAAAGTTGTCCAAATGAAGTTCTTAGCAATGCATATTACTAAACAAAAATGAAGTTTTAATATATTTACAGTAGGAAATGTACTAAATATCTTCATGGAACATGATCTTTACTTAATATCCTAATGATTTTTGGCATAAAAGAAAAATCAATAATTTTGACCCATACAATGTTTTTTTGCCTATTGTTACAAATATACCCCAGCGACTTAAGACAGGTTTTGTGGTTCAGGGTCACAAATATGTAGTCAACTGTGAGACAGATTTTTGTGAAAACAAATAGCAATTAGTTCTACATTTCCATTAATTTAACCTTTTTATTTTGGCCTATAGTTTAAAGGTCAACATTTTCAAATGAAATATAAGATGCTCTTTGTAAAGGCCCAGTGTGAAGGACAGATTCTTGATCTTACTGTTAACTGAAAGCCTTTGACTCATTGAGATTGAGTCAATCTGTTTGCTCGGTTGTTATTCAAGCGCCACATGTGTTTTGTTTTGGTCACTGGTGCCTTGATGTCTGGGAATAAAAACAGGATCCTGTTAGAGAGAAGACATGAAGCTTTAGACACACAATCATCTGATTTCTCCTGCGCGTTTGAATGATAGCTGACGGCATTATTCATACTTCTGCTTCCAGTGTGTACCTTATGCCAGTGATTCGCTTTGCTTGTACTTTCACTTTGCATTTTACTGGAAATACTAACTCTGCTCAGCAGTTTCTCATGCTTTTCTCACTCCTGAGAGGGTCAGTCGGTTTGTCCGTCATCAGAGAGGAAGACAGTGGCTCTTTAGTGTTTGTTAGGCGCAGGACAGAGCCTGAGATTGCTTGTGCGGTTGTTAGCGGCTGTAATCCACAGAAAAGCAGTGGATCTGACATCCTCAGGAAGAGGAAC
This sequence comes from Sinocyclocheilus grahami, assembly GCF_001515645.1. NCBI lineage: Eukaryota > Metazoa > Chordata > Actinopteri > Cypriniformes > Cyprinidae > Sinocyclocheilus > Sinocyclocheilus grahami. The sequence continues at coordinate 391,937 of NW_015505997.1, forward strand.
AGACAGGAGCTGTTGTGTAACTACCTGATATTCCCGCCGCAGCACCATCATTACTGCACCGCACAGACAGCATGAGAGAGAGAGAGAGACATACAGTTCCTGAGTGAATAAGCACAATGATGGTAACAGGAAAAAAATCCCCGTGTTAAATATGGCGTGTAGTGTTTAAATGAGGCACTTCCGCCCGCTGAAGGACCGCCGGCTGGTCTGGGTGGCAGTGAGACCCGGTGACGCGACCGCATGGAGACCGATTTCTATCTCGCACTCCCAATTAACAATCTGTTTTTTTCCTCTTCTGACTGCCAGCTTTTTTTCTCATTCTTTTTTTTTGAGTTCTGGTCGTCCTATTTTGGCTGAGATTTGCTGGATAAATTGAATTTGTATCTCTATATATCGAATGATCAGATGACATCAGTGGAAAAAGAAAGTCTATGAAAGACAATGAAAACAAACATTGATTTTATAAAAATACACTACCGTTCAGATATTTTTGAAATAAGTCTCTTCTGCTTACAAAGATCACCAAAAATACAGTAAAACAGTGAAATATTATTACAATTTAAAATAGCTGTTTTCTATGTGAATATACAGTAAAATATAATTTATTCCTGTGATCAAAGCTGAATTTTCAGCATCATTACTCCAGTCTTTAGTGTCACATGATCCAGAAATCATTCTAATGTGCTAATTTGCTGCTCAAGAAACATTTGTGACCCTGGACCACATAACCAGTCATAAGGGTACATTTCTTTGTAATTGATATATAAGCTGAATAAATAAGCTTTCCATTGATAAATGGTTTGTTTAGGATAGGACAATATTTGGCCGAGATACAACTATTTGAGAATCTGAGGGTGCAAAAAAATCTAAATATTGAGAAAATCACCTTTAAAGTTGTCCAAATGAAGTTCTTAGCAAAAAATTAAGTTTTGATATATTTACGGTAGGAAATGAAAAAAAATATTTTCATGGAACATGATCTTTATCCTAATGATTTTTGGCATAAAAGGAAAATCGATCATTTTGACCCATACAATGTATTGTTGGCTATTGCTACACATATGGCTGTGCGACATGTGACAGGTTTTGTGGTCCAGGATCACATTTCATTATTATCAATGTTGAAAACAATTTTTGTGGAACTCATGATATATTTCATTTTTCAGTATTTACACATGAATAAAAAAGTTCCAAGAGCAAATCTTTTGTAACATTATAAATGTCTTTCTTGTCACTTTTCATCAATTTAATGCATTTTTCCTGAATGAAAGCATGAATTTGTTGTTCAGGAATGTGTGTTCAATTAGCAAATTTTTATACAAACTAGAATGTGGAAGCGTGCGAAAGCCATTGGAAAGCTTCTGCTGTAGTGTGATTTCCCTTGATGTGAAGTGTGAACAAGAAGATCTTATTAAGACGAGACAAAACATCAAAGAAACACTCACACAATACTCAAATTAAGCCTTACACACGTCTTCAAGTATTCCCTATGAAACTGGAATGAGCTCTGAACGTCTGCTGTGCTCCTGTTCTTAACATATCCGTCCTGATTTTTTCTCTCAGACTTGAAACTCTACAGATTAATCTGTTCTTGACTCCTCACATCTGAAGAGTGTAAGTTATGTGCCATTAGCATTCATAAACAGAATTATTATATAATAAATGTTTCCCAAACTCTCCCTGTTGTCCACTGGTTGGACAAACAGAGTTGCTTTGTTCTGGATGAGCTGCTCAAACAAACTGAGACTTTTAACACTAAAAACCCTTTAATGTCTTATTTTTATATCTTAATATTTGTGAGGGAATCAAGAGCAGAGACTGAGCAGTAGCTGAATATGATATCAGTAGTGACACATGCAACATACAGCGGGTAAAATAAGTATTGAACACGTCACCATTTTTCTCAGTAAACATATTTCTAAAGGTGCTGTTGACATTAAATTTTCACCAGATGTCGGTAACAATCCAAGTAATCTATACATACAAAGAAAGCAACACAAATAAGTTCAGAAATTAAGTTCTGTGTAATAAAGTGGAATGACACAGGGAAAAAGTATTGAACACATGAAGAAAGGGAGGTGCAAAAAGGCATGGAAAGCCAAGACACCAGCTAAAATCTATCAGTAATTAGAAAGCAATCCTGCCCTTTGTCAGTGGAAATTAATATTAGCTGGTTCAGTCTCAACTGATGGCCTATAAACAGGTGTCTCATGACCAACATGTCACACAAGAAACATTTCATGATGGGTAAAAGCAAAGATCATTTTCAAGACCGTCGCAATCTTATTGTTGCAAAACATACTGATGGCATTGGTTACAGAAGGACTTCTATACTTCTGAATGTTCCAGTGAGCACTGTTGGGGCCATAATCCGGAAGTGGAAAGAACATAATTTCACCATAAACCGGCTATGACTAGATGATCCTCGCAAGATTTCTGACAGAGGAGTGAAAATAATTATCAGAAGAGTTGTCCAAGAGCCAAGGATCACTTGTGGAGAGCTTCAGAAAGACCTGGAATTAGCATGTACAATTGTTTCAAAGAAAATATTAAGTACAATAAGTAATGCACTCAACCGCCACGGCCTGTATGCACGCTCACCATTCTCTATTGCTGAAGAAAAAGCATGTTGAAGCTTGTTTAAAGTTTGCTTGCGTGTCTAAATTGAAGGAAGGATGAATGGAAAAATGTACTGAGACATTCTTGATAAAAATCTGCGTCTTGAAGCTGTCATTAAATTTTAGTATTAAGTATTAAATAAATTTCAGTAAGCGTGTTCAATACTTTTTCCCTGGGTCATTCCATTTTATTACACAGAACTTAATTTCTGAACTTATTTGTATTGTTTTCTTTGTATGTATAGGTTACTTGGATTGTTATCGGCATCTGGTGAAAATGTCATGTCAACAGCACCGTTAGAGATATATTTACTGAGAAAAATTGTGATTTTACCCGCTGTATATCACAAGTTACGGAAACTCTCAGAGACCATTACTTTTTAATTATTGTACTATGCTCTGGTTTCACAGACAAGGCTTAAGCTAGTCCCAGACTAAAATGCATGTTTGAGCTGTCTCAACTGAAAATATTTTGCTCCATTGTTCTGTGTCTAGATGCACACCTGTAATGTTTTCTTCTATGGCGTTTTTGTAAAAGTTGCTTAAATATCTTAATTTAACTAAGGCCTATTCCTGACTTAATCTAAGCCCCGTTTGTGAAACCGGGCCTATATATGTTTTTTTTTCTCTTAACTTTAGGGGTTTGACACAATCCCTGACAAAATCTGCAGACAGTTTGCACTGATTTTGTAGGAAAGTTTCAGATTTACATGGTAAAAAATGTGTTACTGGGAGACACTATTGTTATTGTTAACTAAACTGTTTTATTTCATTTTTTTAAGCTTAAATAAAATAAAATAATAAAAAAAGAAAAATCTTTAAAAACAAAAATGATAAATGTTACTTCGGCAACTAAGTGAAATATAAGCTTAAGTTGAAATACTAAAATTACTAGAATTAAAACGGAATTAAATATGAATTAAAGTGAAATAGATATATTTAATAAAAATGATGAAAACACATGACAAATTTACTAAAACTTTAGCAGGGAGAGCAGCAATAACCCACCCCCTATGTAAACAGAGCAGAACCAACATAAATGTATTACAGATAGCATAAATGTTCAATAATTTAATGCACACATTTTAGAAATTAGTCTGATTCAAAATAGAATCAGAAGGCCAGGAGGAGCTGGGGATGGAGGAGGGAAATTAGCTATTGAACAACGCGGAATACTGAAGGGACTTTCTATATGAATGCTGAGATGGGCATCATATTCCTATAGGTAGACGTAGATCAGCTGAGAGTCAGCTGATGCAAGCTTGACTAACATGACCTGCCAGAACTAACACTACGCTTGATTTTATCAAGTCCTTGATGAATAAAAGTATTAATTTCTTAAAACAACAAGAGAAATCTTACTGACTCCAAACATTTGAACTGTACATTTTAAGAAAATAAATGATATCAGTTTTGATATTCATGTTGATTTTATGTTCCTTCTAACATTGTAATCGGTGATTCTCCATCTCTTATCATTGCTGTAAGCTTTGAAGTGCTACAAATAGACTCTGGACTAGAACACAGAAGACACTTTGTGGGTGGCTGTCGCTCCCCTCCCAGTGTCTCTGTGATTGTCTGTGTCTCTGTCTGTCCTGAGTCCCTCAGGACACGTCCTGTCTCTGAAGCGTCAGGTCTCTCGAGCCGGCCGGCCATAGCCTGACTCATGAATGGCTCATTAGCGTCAGACAGAGATAAACTACAACTCGCTGAAACCCAGAACTGCCGTTCTGCCAGCGGCCGCCGCACCATCACCGATAAGAGCTGCGTTATGAGTGCTTATCACAGCCGTCTGACCAACACACTGATCTAGAATCAGCTGCTAAACTTCACCACAGTAAACGGGCCATGAACCTCTGGCCTTAAAGGCAGCATTCAATCAAAAGTGAAAATTCAATCATCCTCTTCCTCCTCAAGAGAAACACAAAAATAGAAATTCTAAAGAATTTTTGGTAGCACTTTACTAAAAGGTTCCATTTGTTAACAATATTTAATGCATTAACTAAAATGAATTAACAATGTACAATACATTGTTACTGTGTTTATTAATCTTTGTTAACATATAAAACTACAACTGTTGTTAGTCCATGTTAGCTCAGGTCCATTAAAAAGCATTGATAGATACAACTTTTTATTTTAATAATATATTAGTAAATGTTGGAATCAGTATTAACTAAGACGGACGAATCCTTTAGAAGTATTTTTCATTGTTAGTTTATGTTAACATGCAATCGCATGTCTGAAAACATTACATTCAGTTCATACTTAAATATTCATGTAACTTTTTCACAAGGGAATGTGTCTTAACATCTCAACAGACTGAATAACAAGTTGTAATCTAAAGATGAGCTTTCATCTGATATCCTCGTGCTGTGCTTATTAAACTTTTTCTTACAGAAGGACCAAAACACACACTCAAACATCAGTTATCGTACCCTGAATTTTTCACATTCGCTGATAATTATCTTATCATTTACTGCCAAGATGGCTGATGCTAACGGTGCAGTGACGCGACCAGTAAGCCGGTCCATGAATCTGCGTCAGGTCAGAGTCATTAGCACTTCTGCAGGAGCGCTGGAGGGAAATGTCTGCTCTCTGCTGATGCTTTGGGAAGCATATGTTGTGTGAAGCTACATCAGATTTGAGTGATTAGAAGCCCCTCCTGTGCACTGAGACCTGGTCGCTTCCATCTGCTTAGAGGAACCAGCTAACAGCCTCTGCTAAATGAGTCTTTCCTCCCCGAGTCGCCATGCTAATTACGGCAGAGAAGATAGATTGGCTCTCTGTGAGGTGCATCAGAAATATCTCTTTATTTGCTTATTTATGTGTGTGTCGTTTGCATGACGTTAGCGTGGAATACAGCCGCTAGAAACCTTGTGATAAATGTGTTTTGTGTTGTTGTGCGTGTGCATCGCTGGATCATCTAATATCTTTTTGCCCCGAGAACCTGAATAAGAGAAAGCATTTCGAAAAGAAAATTGCAAGCAAATGCAGTAAAATCTGCAAGCAATTACAAGTATTTAAATAGCATTTAGAGAGGGCTGTGGCAGCTTTTATTTTTCAAGAGAGGAAGAAAGCACGTGTCATGCTGCTATTGTGCTGCAGCCGTACTGAGAAAATATGACTAACTAGAAAAGAAACGGCTCGCTTGTCTGTGTCAAAAACAACTTTCTCGACACAGATTTGCCTGGAAGTTTAAAATACTTTGAAGGTTTGTTTGAAGTTGGAAGGTCTGTCGTTTGAATACTTGAGCGGGCTGAAAAGAGACTTGAAGTCTGAAGGTTGTTTAGGCCCCGTGTAGATTAAGCACTTGGACAGTTTGAAGACAGATTTCCGGTTTGAGGTGGCAATCTGAAGAAAAAAATCCTCTAAAGCAGTGAGGAGAAGCAGTTTGGCAAAAAAACATCAGATCATGTTGGCCATATTGAGATCACTTGGGATCCTTCTGGAAGGATATAGAAACTTATATTCAGGATATTTGAAAAATATTTGTGTATTTGATGTATTTTTTTCATTTAAACACACACACACACACACACACACACACACACACACATATAATTAGGAATAATATAAACATACTATGTAAAGGTAATAAAGTATTAAAGTGTGATATACAGTTAATCGTTTCACTAAAAATGATTAACTGTATCATTTTGACAAAAAAAGACTGTGTAACCTATATAGACTCTATAATCAACTAAGTAATTTCGTAAAACAGAAATTACATACATAGTGTCTGAGTAGCTGCTAAATATGAATTTGAACTTACTTCAAAACGATTAAAAATGGATGTACTACATCCACCATGTTTTCACTATCATGTGACCTACCTCATGGGATAGTAAAGTGTCCATTGAAAGTAGTCGGGTACTTTTTGTCTACTGTTTTTCAGATACTATGAATTTGGACGTACCATTGGCATACCATTTTTCATATACTATATAGTAGAGAAGTATTTGATTTTAGGCGCAGCGCTATTCTTGTCACAATTTCAAAATTTACATTAATTCAGAAAATCATTAAATATTTTACTTTTCCTGCCATGAAACATATGAACAGATATCTAATATTTAATTTAATTTAAACAATAATTTTTTGTTTAAAGGGGTCCTATTATGCTTTTTTACTTTTTCAACTTTAGTTAGTCTGTAATGTTGCTGTTTGAGCATAAAAAAGATCTGCGAAGTTACAAAGCTCAAAGTCCAATTCAAAAGGAGATATTTTATTTAACAGAAATCACTTTTCAAAAACTACAACGAATGACTTGTTTGGACTACAATGCATATTTTCCGGAATTTGTGATATCACAAATACCGACGAATGGGACGAGACCTGGTTGAGCTGCACTAGAGAAGGCAACGAGTCTTATCACTATGTCGGAGACACGCTAGCTTTCCCAAGGCAGACAAACTTAGAGTGGTTACAATCATCCGGGTTTAAATCGCGCTCAAATTGATTTGATTTTGACGCAATATTTACACTGAAGCTTGCAAGCGGCTATGGTAATGGTAAGGGGCATGACATTTCCTGACCAGGCGCCGAGTGGAGCCAATCACAACACACACTGGCCCAGCTAACCAATCACAGCACATTTCATATTTCAGAAGGCGGGCCTTCGTTCATGCCAGACTGGGGAGAGAGGTGTTGTAATAATGTAAAATATGTGAAAAATAATGTGTTTTTCGAACAACCTAGTATGAGAGCAAGTTCTAGTACACCCCCAAAACAAAATCAAGACTTTGTAAAAGAGCATAATAGGACCTTAATATAACCTTCCTTTTAAGTAACATGTTTTATGTATATTAAAATAGAACAAATGTAATGCTTATTTATATTTTATTCACTGATCATATGTAAACATGTATTTTCATTGTAATACAATGCTGTTATTTATTTATTTTTAGCACCCAGTAAAAGATACCAGACTAATACTAATATTTACAGTATGAGGTTATTTTTATATATTTATTTACTACTTGTATAAAATGTATACACTTTTTTAAAATCTTATTTCTACCCAAAATGTACAAAACAATACAGTGGATATGAAAAGTAATTCTGAAGTGTCTGGAACACTGTAGTTAGTGAATGTAGTCCACTTGAATGCATGTACTGTATTCTTTGAAATGTTTAAATACTTCCATGTGCACTCTTTTAGAAATGTATATATTTGTGTATGATTTATACGTTCAACATCCTTCCAGACAATGTCATAAGAGTTAGCCATTAGTCATTAGTCTTTGTAGACTATCTGCTAACACTTTATTTTGATGCTCCCTCAACAGACATTCTACTGACTATACAGTAACTTTGCAAGCACATGTCAATTTATTACACTAACCCTAACCTAACAGTCTACTAATACTGTAATGACTGCTAGTTGACATGTAGCTGCAAAGTTACAGTTGTTAGAATGTCTAGTGGACTAGCAAAATAAAGTTGTGTTTTACTTTTAGTGTAACTTAACATACTGTAAAGCTGCTTTAAATGGGATTGATGAGTAGTTTCCATTAGTACAGTATTTAATTCATCACCACATGGTTGTTTATGATGTAAAATAGCTATATAAGTGTGTGTATATAAATATACAGTATATGACAGGCTGAAATTACTCTGGCACTGCCATCCTCCTCTAGTTTGAGGTCAGCGTGTTCACAATCTGTCCCACACTCAGTTTGCCAGACGGCCGACAGTCGGCTCCCTGAGGCTTAAACAGACCTATACAAAGACAGGCAGTCTCCACGGGGTCCCAGCCACGGCGTCTGGGTGAAGCGGCTCCTCGGCGGGCCTCTGACCGTCACGGCAAACCCGTCCTGCCGATGATACGCAGGTGAATCTGGGGGGATTGGTGATGTGGTGGGGTGGGCGCAGGGGTTAGAGGCCAGGGGACACCGCAGGGCTCTGTACGCCACTGATAAGAGTTTGTTTGTCTTCCTGTGGATGGTTAGGCCTCAGTCTGCAGCCGAGGAAACGCTGGGACAATAGGTGTGCGGAGCAGCCTGTGACCTCCCTCTCTCCCGCTCTTCCCCCCCCCAACTACAACAGAGATTACAAATTATGGATTAAAAATGAAAACTTCAACCATAAAAGAACACTTTCATTACTAGGCCTGTCACGATAACAACGTTTTGTTGTGCAATATATTGCCCCAGAAATAATTGCGATACGCGATTTTATTGTCAATTTAAAGACCATTTTATGCCACTGAATATATAATCATAATGTAACAGCATAATAATGCAAGAAGGCCTACACACTTCCAAATGACAACAAACTTTACATTTTTAAATCATGGAAATTAAGTATCAAAATATTAGATACCTTAAAAAACCTGAATAAATAGTAAATAAAAAATTTTTTTTAACAAAAAGTGCAAAGTAACAAGTAGAAAAAAAGAAAAATGCACAAAGAACTTGTATGGAGATTTTTCCATCTACAGATTTTCCCTGACCTTCTTTTCTCGGTAAATTAAGGGTGCGCACTATTGCTGAAAAACACAATCACTACTTAGCAGTCAGATGTCCATATGCACAAAGACACAGATCCCTAAACAAGACCATATCTGCAGATGAAACTTTGTTTGTAGAAGCATTTTTAAATTTTGAACTACCACCTCATGACTACACCACGTTATGTACGAGAAGCTGCAAAAGACACAAGCGCAAGTGGAATGTAAAAAAACATGGTGACATTAATTTTTAAGTAAATACAATGTGTGATGTATTGCGTCACCAAAAATTATTGAGGTCATGTACATATATTGAGTGAAAAGTTGATATATTGATTATTGCGACAGGCCTATTCATTACTCATAAATAAAAAACTTTATAAATAATTAAGTACTTTTATAATTTAGTGAAATATTAACTGAAATGAAATATAACAAAAATAAAAAATTTTAAATTTAGTTTCAGCTAGTTGCTAAGTCAACATTTCTCATTTTTGTTTAAGCACTAAAATAACTAAAACTAAATAAACTAAAACTTAAAGGGGTCATATGATGCGATTTCAAGTTTTCCTTTCTCTTTGGAGTGTTACAAGCTCTTGGTGCATAAAGAAGATCTGTAAAGTTGCAAAGACTAAAGTCTCAAATCCAAAGAGATATTCTTTATAAAAGTTAAGAGGCAGCCACGCCCCCCTAAAACAGCTCGTTCTAACACGCCCCCACATACCTACCTCACGATGTGGGAAGATTTGCATAACGCCGCCCAAATGTTCACGCAAAGAAAGAAGGCGTAACTTTTATTCTCGCTGTAGTATTGTTGTTGCTGCCGCCATGTTGTGAATGCACTGTGATTTGTTGTGAAAGCGAAACTACTTTCTTTGGTCTTCCAAAAGAGGACGATATCCGCTTCGTCATGCCTAGAGCTGATCTAAAACTGGATATATAAAAAAAAGACAAACACACAACACATTTATTTTATTTCAGGTAGTTGGCAAGGCAATATTTCTCATTTTGTTTGGTTTACATTTAAGTGCTAAAATAAAAAAATTTAATAAAATCAAAAACTAGAAATTATATAGACAAACTTAAAATGACAAAAACACAACAAATGCATTTTATTTAAGTGAGTTGCCAAGGCAAAATTTCTCATTTTCATTTAGATTAAGTATGAAAAGAAATAAAACTAAAACGAAATCTAAAAACTAAAACTTCATAAATAAATAAATAAATAAATATATACATACATACATAAAAATGATTTGTGTTTAGTTGAAACTTAAGTACATAAAATAAACAAATAATAAAATAATAGAAAAATAATCAAATAAAAACAAAACATATTTACTAAAACTTTACTTAAAATATAATTCTAATATTAAATATTTAACTAAAATATACAAGTATAAATTATAAAATGATACAATTTTAAAGCATATTTATAATACATGATACTAAAATAACACTATTCAACTTCCTGTTAAATGGCCTGAATGCAGTGATTCAGAGTCAATAGTGTAGACTGACTTTCTGTTTCTGAATGAACTGTTTGACAAATGAACAAGATATCACCTGTCATTCACACATGCAGTTCGTTTAGCTCCAGATCTGCCTAAAATTAGTTCATTTTTAGAAAAACTAGTGAGCTCTGTTTGTTGTCTGAGTATATAAACTGCAAACTGCTTGAATCTGCTGAGGAAACCAATCAGGAGGGTCAAATACACTACCTGCAGATCTATTTTTGTACTGGAAATGTCAGAGAAGGTGTTTTCCACAAAATCCGTAGCATGTTTTCTGGTTCACCGTAACCTTAACCGAACTCGAGCCGCTATCACACATAACAGTGCGGCTTTGTTCACATCACTGCAGCTTCTCAGACGGTCCTCCCAGTCTTTTATTATGTTCTTGACAGGAAACAGACAGGATTACTGGTAAAGGAGTTATTCAGAAGACGGAAACTGGCCGCAGGTTAAAGAGGATTCTGGCGCCTTTGACCTGTGACAGGAGTCAGTGCCGGACATGAGTGTTTCCAGAATGCCAGTTCATCACTCTTTCTTAAAAACATCAGCTGTGTCTGAGATCCTCTTGCAGTGACTCATTGCAGCTTTCGTACAATGTCTGCTGTTCTTATGACCTTTAAAAACAAGAAATTGTTATGTGAGGAATAGTTGACACACAGACTTGAGCAAGATCAGCTTTAAAATTCCCTGTCAGTCATCGATTTTGTTGCTCTGTGATTTGAAGGTGAAAGCGTGTCATTTATTTGCCATGAGCAGCAGTAGATGGAATTGTAAAGTTGTGTTCTCAGATTTTCCCCAAAATTTCCCAACTCCTCAAATGCGAGGTCTACTGTACTGTATATGACTAGACAAAATCAATCCCACAGAAGTACATTTGAAATCTGCCATCATCAAGTTAATGAATTACTAGCAGGGGTTCGCTTTTTTTTTTTTTTTTTTAAACAATAGCTCCTTTCATAACCCAAGATGTTTGAGACCCGCCAGTCAGAGAAGTTGGTATTTCCATATGGGAATTTCCCAGACATATCTTTAGATTATCATATGTTTTACTAATAGGGTGATAAATTAATAGTGATAAAAAAAAATATATAAGTTCACAATATTGATGATAAACCTTTGAGTATTTTTCGATAGGGATGTACTGATACCACTTTTTCCTGAACTAGTCCAATACCGATACTTCTAGTTTTGGTACTTGCCGATACTGATACCTGTACTTTCATTGAATTTAAAAATTATGAATCATGTTAGCTGGCTTCATTTAGCAAACAGATATTTCCTTCGGTTATTTTCACACTTAATTATGCTCATTAAAATATACTGTACAAGGTTTAATTACACTCACTGTTCATTTTATTACTCTATAGTATTTCATCTTTAATTTTCCTGTAATAATGCAGGGAAAGGGAATCACTCGTAATAAATAAAGAGATCCTTAATCTCTAATACTTCCATTTTGCTCTTTTTGTTCTGTTGTTGGTAGGGTTGGGAACCGATAACCGGTTCTTATTCAGAACCAGTTCTGTTTTTTGAAAAGAACCGGAACTGTGAGCCATTTCTAAGTTTCGGTTCCGAAAACGGTTCTGGTGCGACATGTGACCAAGTATGTGGAAACCACTCATTGCATCACACCATCTCCAGACTGCATTATTATTTGTAAAATAGGGGCTTTATGCAGTGTGTGTATACATGGTTATAAGTATAATATTTCATTAATTTAGGGAAATGAACAAGTGTCTTAGCCCTCAAGGGACTATTTGGCCAACCAGCTTATTCCTGCTTGAAAAGCAAAATGTTATTGATAGTGTAAAAAACATCAACTTTGAAGCACATGCATTGCTCAACATTACTTACTACCTTCCAGCAACTCTACATTAAATTAAGGTAAAATAGTAAATTAAAATGGAACATTTAATAGTTCATTTAAATGGAACCGGAATCGTTAGGCAAAACTGGAACCGATTTCTAACGATACCCAACCCTAGTTGTCGGTGTATCTTTGTCTGGACACAGCACTATTCACACGCTGTGTGGTATCAGCTTTTGGTATCGGAGCATTTTAATGAGTACAAGTAGGCCTACAGGAGTGCAGTTTTGGGCCTAATATCGATACCAGTATCGGTATCGGTGCATCCCTAATTTTCGATATTTAGGCTTCATCTAGATGATCAGTTGTATGTCCCTAAAAACTATCTAAAGATTAACAGAAATTCTAAGTTCTTCACTACAACCCACCAAAATAAAAGTTCAGTTCAACTTAAAATTGTGTCAGAAATATATTACTTATAATAATAATAATAATAATTATTATTATTATTATTATGATAATACAATTTATTATATAAAATATTACATCTATTATTATTATTTTAAGGAATACCATACAACCAATATATTTCTATCGATGTTTTAATTTATACCATTATCATTTAAGTTCTGTTGTGCAACATCTTATTTAACAGAAAGTAAAAATGCTAAATAATTGTTTTATTTTGATTACATTTTAAAGATTGATTAAAAAGTTTTATGAATTCATTTCATTAGACACCCTTTTTGATGATCGTTTCAAAGTAGCTTTACAGTGATAAACAAGGAAATAGTGATTCAGTGATGCTTATTCTGTGGAGATTATTCAAGTTATGTTTACATTAATTCTCTAACAAGATCTAACAAACATGTGCAATACATTTCCTTTCCTATTAACAGTAAGAAATGAATACTGTGATAAATAATGATATTTTATGATACAGAAAACATACTGTGCTATTATTTTTGTCCATATGGCCCAGTACCGGCATTGTATCCTGTGGCCAGCAATTTCCCATCTTCACCTGACTTGAGGAAATAAATGATTGTGGGTTCTCAGTAGGATGGTGCTCTTCACTGATGTCTGGACAAGCGTCATGACAGATACTTCAATTGATTTGAAGCATTTTCCCCAAAATTGAAACCCACGAGCGTGTTTGAGCACAGCATGACCTTCTCACCGCTTATAATGCTGGAAATGAAACTCATCTGTTGGTGCCTTACTGCTGAAGCGATTCCTCTGCGAGCCACACTGATATTCGCCCAGTCGGCTGAGACACACGCTTGTGTTTGTTGCTTCAGATGAAGGCCCGAGGGTCAAAATGTAAAATGAAGCCTCTCTCTTGCACATACAAGGGCAGGGAAAATAACAAACGAGCTGCCGTGAAAGCGCTGTGATGGATGGCGGGGCACTATTTGTGTCTTGGCTCAGAGTATTTGGCCCGATTGGATGTCCGCAGACTTAAACATTTGGTTGCATGGGAAAGAGCCATAGATGAAACGAGATAAAGCTGTGGCTTATAGCTCATTTAACACAGAAGCGCTTAGTGAAAGCTTTGGCATTTCCGGGTCATCTCTGCGGGTCAGCGTTTACGTCCCATGAGTCTGACTAATGTATGTAAGGCTGCTGGGAGGAATAATTCATCTGCTGCTCATCATTATGAACGTCAGCGCTGGCGGTCTCTCTGACATTTCATCAGAACAATATAATGAGGATGTATGAAGAGAAATGGGTGTGTTTCATTAGCAGTTCGATGTGGATGGATTTCTCTGCTAGTATTCTTTGATAAGTATATGGTTTTATATGGCATAAATTAAAGGGATAGTTCACTCAAAAATGTAGTTCTGTCATCATTTACATTTCCAAACTTGTATGAGTTTCTTTCTTGTGTTGAGCACAAAAGAAGATATTTTGATGAAGAATGATAAGCAATCAGTTGACGGCAGCCATTGACTTCCATAGTATGGATAAAAATACTATGGGAGTCAATGGCTACAGTCTGCTCTTTGGTTACCAATATTCTTCAGAACATCTTTTGTGTTCGACAGAAGAAAGAAATTCATACAGGTTTGGAACTACATGAGGGTGAGTAAATGGTGACACATTTTTCATTTTTGGGTGTCTTTCCAAGCATACGGAAACAGAAGGATGGTAATCAGACGATAAGTCATAAAACAAGCAGCAATGGCACCAAATATACATATATACAAATACATTCTACGTCAAATCAATCGTGTGCAGTTAGCAGGTTAATGTGTTTGTTTTAAGTATGTTTAGATATTTTTACTGGAAATCAAGACAAAGATGCTCATTAAAGTTAATGAGTTCACTCAAAAATGAAAATTAGCCCATTACTTATTCACCCTCAAGTCATCCAAGGTGTGTATGACTTTCTTCTTTCAGACGAATCCAGTCGGAGTTATATTAACCATTGTCTTTGATCGTTCAAGCTGTTTCATGGCACTCAGCGGTTGTTGCATGCTTCAGTCCAAAACAAGTTAAGTAAAAAGCACCCATCCATAAAAAAAAAGAGTCTCACACGGCTCCGGGGGGTGAACAAAGGCATTCTGTAGCGAATCGATGCGTTTTTGTAAGAAAAATATCTATATTCAAAAGGTAATAATCACTTTAATGTAGCTTGCACTAACTGTTGTAAAGGGAAGCAGTTCCGGGCGGATGATGTATGGAGGTCGGCTTTGCGCATGCGCAGAAGTGACGCACACGGAAACGCAGCGGAGAGATCAAAACAAAACAACGGTCACTAATTAGAAGTACAAAATGAGGATTTGTAAAGAAGAAAGTCGGAGGATTTCGATATAAGCCAAGAGGAGACTGGTTTTCCTTTGCTAAAGTAAGGAAACTTTGCTTCCTTTGCTCCTGTTAACAAACGTTGGTTTTCACGAGACTCACTGGCGCATGCGCAGCGCTGACCTCATACGTCATTCCCCTGGACCTGCTTCCAGTGTACAACAGTGAGCGCAAACTACATTAAAGTGATTATTACCTTTTGAATATGGATATTTTTCTTACAAAAACACATTCGCTACAGAATGCCTTTGTTCACCTCCCGGAGCTGTGTGAGACATTTTTCTTTTTCTTTTATGGATGGGCGCTTTTTATTTAACTTGTTTTGGACTGAAGCATGCAACACCCGCTGAGTGCCATGAAACAGCTTTAAAGATCAAAGACAATTTTTTATATAACTCCGACTGGATTCGTCTGAAAGAAGAAAGTCATACACCTAGGATGACTTGAGGGTAAGTAATTTATGGGCTAATTTTCATTTTTGGGTGAACTAACCCTTTAAGAATATGCAGTGTATTTACAGCATTTCTCCATTCAAACTGTTCTTACATCCTTGATAAGCCTCGACTAAGACAAGCTAAGACAAAGCCTGGACTGCCGTCACCATCAGCTTGACGTCTAAACATGGCATTTCCTGTTGTCCTTGCAGTTGTTGTAGCTTCCTGTATTTCCTCCCACTCTGACTGTCCTTTGTGAACGAGCTGAAAGTGTCTGCAGTGTTTTGTTTACCTGGAGCACTAGATACAGATAATACACTACTGTTCAAATGTTTGGGATTGGTTAGATTTTTTAAATGTTTTTGAAAGAAGTCTCTTCTGCTCACCAATGCTGCAGTTATTTGATCAAAAAATACAGTAAAAATTGGGAAATATTATTACAATTTAAAATAGCTAATTTACTGCTGTGATCAAAGCTGCATTTTCAGCATCATCACTCCAGTGTCACATGATCCTTCAGAAATCATTCTAATATGCTGATTTGCTGCTGAAGAAACGTTTCTGATTATTACTTTAAATCTACTTGCACTTTTATCTCAATATTTTAAGCATCAGAGTACAACAAGAATCATTTACTGGAGTCATTAGGTGGATCCTTCTATCAAATGGTGAAAGCCATGACTTCAATAGAGCAAGACAATAGCCGTGTTTCAGCATCCTACTGTGTGTCTGGTTTACAGCCCATTATATTAGTGCTGAACTGAGATCAGGAGAGGGCTCTGATGCTTCAGTACTGTCTGCTGCTAACATGAGCTTGATTGGGCCTGATTCAGTTCTGCTGCTCAGGAAGTGACACCTGACACGTGTCTTCCAAAGGAAGGACATGTTTTATTCTGGAGATGATTTATGAGCTGCTGGCAGGATATTATTATTCTCCAGGGATGCAGATGAAGAACATATTAACTGATTTCAATAACTCACTGGCTTTATTCTTTATTCTCTAGATTCCAGTGAGATCTGTGAGCTGAAGGATGTTCCCGGAAACAGCAATGATTGGATCGTCCTGCAGGAAATGTCTCTGGGATGCTGGACGGACTTCACCAGCCAGGATGGGAAAGAAGTCCACATCCTCAAGCTGCTGTCCTCACCTGTAAGTCAGCATGTATTGTGCAGCTTCATCAATTTGTGCTTTGGTTCTATGAAATGTTTCATTTTTATTAGATTTTTTTCTGTTGTATTTTTTCAGGATTCCATTTTTATGGAATAAAAAATTTGTAATCAAAAAGCATGTTTAATTATGAAACAATTAGGAAACAAATTATATATATATAATTTATAAATAAAAAATTATAAAAAAAAAAAAAAAAAAATATATATATATATATATAAGAATGTATTAAAAGTTTAACTACATTTTAATTACATTTTAAGGCCTCCTTATGAAAATCATTTATTAAAAAACAAAAAACAAAAAAACAAATAAACAAACAAAAAAATCAAATAGTTTTTTTCTGTTAAAATTTTTCTGGATTGCTTATGTGTGTGGATTCTACTTAAATGGTTAATTTAAATTGTAGTAATCAAAAAGCATGTCTAATAATTGAAATAATGAAAGTTATACAATTTAACAGCAATTTAGTAATAGTTTAACCAAAATATATTTTTCAAAGGCCTTAAGAATTTTTTTAATTTTATTTTATTTGTCACAAATTCTGTGTTTTCAGTAATAACTTTTTTGGATTCTGTTTTAATGGTTTATTAAATTTTACATTAATAGGACCTTATGAAATTTTTTTTAAAAGTGTTGTCTGTTTTAATTTTTCTGGAATTATGATTTAATACAAATTATGATTAAATGAAGGCATAACACATAAGATATTCAATTGAACTTTTAAAATGTAATAAAGAAAATTCAACAATTCCTTTTATTTTTTGGTGAACAAAGTGCTGCACAACAGAAGGGTAACTTTTCAAAATAAAACAAAGTAAAATTGGGACCTTTTTATACTTTGAGAAGTATAATAATAATACAATAATAACAATACAGTCTTCTGTACAATAATAATATATTTCTGTCACAATTTTTTTCATGCCACATTTTTTTTTTTTTTTTTTTTTTTTTAT
>NW_015505997.1:409940-440008 GCF_001515645.1 Sinocyclocheilus grahami
GTAAAAAAATAATATTTTTCTTTCCCAATTTTTTTTATGCCCCATTTTTTTTTTTTTTTTTTTTTGTGAAGATCTTTTGAGTTTCTGGTGTTGTTGGCTTACCAAGATAGTCTTGTTGGTGACCGAGAAGCTTTGTTAAAACACCAATAGACTGCAAAGTCATCGTTTAATCTTAGCTTGCGCAAGTCTACCAGCACAATGACTACCAGATGACTGGCACTCCGGGATTTCCCATGCTACAGTCGATCCATCTGATTTGAGCAGAAATGCGTCAGTTGGCTGGAGGTCAGTTTGGTTCCCCTTCAGGAACTCGAGCTGCGTCGAGTCGCTTTGGGAACGCCCTTGCGTGACCGCGTTCTGAAGCACGTGTCAAATCCGTCCAATGGAGCAGCGAGACGTCACGAGCAGGGTGACGTAAGCACCAGAAAGCATAAAGGCACATCCGGCCGGGCGCAAACCAGCTTCTGCTCTTCAGTAGCGCTCTGTGTATGTGTCTGTCTATTTACTGTTGTCTGTCCGCACAAGCACTCATATATATAAAACAATGAGAAAGTCTATGGCGAGCGAACGGCATTACAAACGCTGTGTTTCTCCCTGCCCACGATATCTGGCGGCAGGGGATACACACGATGTGTGTGTCGTTTGTTTAGGAGCAAAGCATGCACGGTCACACGTGTGGTTGAGAAAGACCAACACAGACCATTAGTGATGACAAAACATTCACCCGTCCCGGCCAAAGCAGAGCGGATTTGTGCATCAGCGTCAGGTTTTTTGTGCTCGTTTACTCTTTAAAGGCACTCGTGTCGCTTAGATGATTAATTATCAGCATCTGTCAGCTTGGGAGTAAATGCTTCACAGCATGAGGATGCTGAGAGTGATTTTAGGATGATTACACTGGAGATGTGGATGTTTCTTCATCTGTGCTGGATGAGTGAATGAATCACAGGCTGTGAGAGCTGTGGAAATGTCCTGTCCTTTCACTTCAGCAGGGAATTCAACATGTTGAGTTTTCATATGGTTTGCAGGAGAAAGACGAACATCTCTTCTGTTCTGCCGTGCTGATTCGAGAAGCAGCTATAGACTCATTTGGGTCCATTATTTGTCCTCTAGAGGAATTTCGCAGAAAGCCGGTCCAGAGCGCAGAGAGAGTGTGTGTCGCTTTTGTGTTTTCAGTGATGAAAGCAGGCCGTTTTATGCTTGGTTCAAACATG
Organism: Sinocyclocheilus grahami; assembly: GCF_001515645.1. NCBI lineage: Eukaryota > Metazoa > Chordata > Actinopteri > Cypriniformes > Cyprinidae > Sinocyclocheilus > Sinocyclocheilus grahami. The sequence continues at coordinate 411,152 of NW_015505997.1, forward strand.
CTGCATTTTTAAACCGGCTGATAATGGATCTGCAAACCAGCAAAAGCTAAAACTGACTGAAACAGGTTTGTGAGATAAAGTAGGCCAAACCTTGTGAAAAAGAAGTGCGCTTAGTGTACTTCAGATTCTAAAGGTATATATTTATTAAAACTGTGCTCATTCAGTACTTGTCAAAATTTGGATTTCTGAAGGATCATGTGACACTGAAGACTGAAGTAATGATGCTGATAAAATAAATACAAAAATAAATAATAAATTACATTTTAACATGTAGTGAAATAGTGAACAACTATTTTAAAATTGTAATAATATTTAACTTTTTAATGATTAAAAATGCAGCATTGGTGAACAGAAGAGACTTCTTTCAGAAACATTTAAAAATCATAATGTTTCCAGACTTTTTACAAGTATTATGTTGGTATAGAAACCATTTTCACTCAGAAAATTAAACGGAAAAGGACAAAGAAACAAAGAACAATTACAAAGTAACACACTGAAAAACTGTAAAACTTAGTTTTTATTGCAATTTTATTGTAAAACACACTCCAATATTCTTTCTTTTATGTACAACTTTAAATAAATAAATCCTTTAAAAAGTGCACTTTGGAATTTTGTCAATTTAAGTTTTAAAGTACATTTTAAATAATTGTTTATTAATATTTTATCCTGATTCAGAGTACACTTATTGTTGTGTTGACTAACATACTGAAGCACATGTAAAGTCCTTGATTATAATGTACTGACAAGCATTTATGATAAACTAAAATATACTTTTAATGTAATTTCTATTGAAACTTGTATGCCATGTATTTAAATATATTTGCAATTACTCCTTTATAATAATAATAATGAAAAATATATTACATTTAGTACATTTAAAATATATTAACTGTAAGTGTAATGTTGAATAACCATATTTCAAGACAATAGAAGTAATTATGAAATTACATATAAAGATGTACTTAAGTCCTGCTTAGTTCAGCTAATTGCATTTAGTAAGTAAACTGTATACATTTTTATTTAATTGCAATTAAGTGTCTGAAAACATTACATTCAGTTCACACTTAAGTATATTCTTGTAAAGTTTATTATTTCCATAACAAGAACTCTTTTTAAAGCCATGCTAAAGTGTACAGCTTTTTCACAAGCGCATATCAGCTTCTCTTTCCTCCCAGTTCCTCTCTGGTCTTCTTCTTACAGGCAGATGCATTTCATCAAAACAAACACAGTTTAATGTCTGAACTGTCACTGACATCATCGTCCTCAGTTTATAGGTCAATGATAATTTACTCTCCCTAATGTTCTTTCAAACCCATATGAGTTTCTTAGTAAAGTGTGACAGAATTGTCATTTTTGTATACCATTAACTATCCCTTTAAAGCACAACACACACACACACACACGCACACACACACACACACACACACACACACACACACACACACACACACACACACAGAAACAGGGGGGGAGAGAAGCGGGGTGGGGCGCAGTGGGGGGGTCTGTAAAACAAAATATCATCTTTGGCCATATTAGCCTAGGCCTACTCAATAACATTAACACAGGCTTTACTCCTTTCAAACTTTATCTGGAATGTCACTGTTTCTGTCACTGCAACTTCTCTCTCTCTCCCACGAAAAACACACACACACACACACACACACACACACACACACACACACACACACACACACACACACACACACACACACACACACACACAGAAACAGGGGTGGAGTGAAGCGGGTTGAGTCGCAGTGGGTGGAGCTTCAGGCTTCATTGATGTCACTGTCTGGCAGCGCTCCGGTCACGCTGGCCGAGAGCCGAGTCTGGGATCCTGGAGCCGACCCGGGTCGAGAGCAGAGCCGAAGAATAACGGGAAGCTGTTATGCATCAGCAAAGCCCTGAAAAAAGTGCTCTTGAGAAAAAAAACGAGCAAAAGGAAAACAATTGTATCTTGAAAGTACAGGAACAAAAATAGCAGGGGCAAGTGATCAGGCACCGCGGTGGACATTGTTTGGCCCAAATGAACTGAGGTGGACAGCAATGGATTATGGGAGGTCTGTGTTTCTGTAAACACCATTGAGGATTGCTGCAAATTATTAACATGACTGGATTGTTTCCTTCAGCACGCAGTTTCCATATTAAATATAGAAGGTGCGTCAGCAGATGCCAACACGAGACACGGAAATCAAAATAAAGCCGTTTGCAGTGAAAATGCACCTCACAACACAGATTCACAATCATGATTTAGATGTGAGTCACACAGAGCACCAATTAACCATTATTAGCAATATACATTACACCATTCAAAGGTTTTATTGAATGGTGCAATGTTTTTTTTTTAAGTTTGTTAATTTTTAATAGGGTCCAGTGACAGTGACAATAAAGACATTTATCATGTTACAAAATATTTCTATTTCAAATAAATGCTGTTCTTTGAACATTCTAAAAATAAAATGTATACATTTCCATGGCAGCACAAATGTTTTCAACACTGATAAAAATGAGAAATGTTTCTTTAGCAGCAAATCAGCTTATATTAAAATGATTTCTGAAGGACCATGTAACACTGAAGACTGGAGTAATGATCAGTTTTGATCATGGCAATAAATTGCATTTTAACATACAGTATATTAACAGTTATTTTAAATAGTAATAATATTTCACAATTTTTACTGTGTTTTTGAGCACGCAAAGGCAGCCTTGGTGAGAGAAGAGACTTGTTTATACATTTGTATTTAATATACATTTCTACTGAGAAAACTAACAATAAATATATGCAAACAAGTATCTGTTTCTATCAAGTTGACACTGCATTTACTGTATTTACATCAGAGTACATTTAGATGTTTAAAACCTCAAGAATCAAAGGTACAGTTTCATACACAGTTTCTCCATCTCTGTCAGGAGACTGGAGCTCTTTAACACTGCCATAGGTCTCATGATGAGGACTCTCAGTTTTGGAGCAGTTCTGGGCAAATTCACAGTATTTCTCAAACTCTGCATTTGGAGGAAGACTTGGACATTTTCCTTTATATTTGAAAAGCTTCTTGGTGTTGTGCACAGATGGTGTTTATTATTGCATGTTCTCTGAACACATGTTGATGCTAATCTACTAATGACAGTAAAGAAGGTGGTCCAAAGCAACAAGGTCATTACGAGTGTTGCTGTTCTTCTTTGTAAATGACTTTTATAAATGTCTGGCTTGTTTTAACTTTGACGTTTTCGATGAACTCACCTTCCCCAGGGAGTAGTTAGAATTTTCATTTACTCAGACTTCGGTTCAGCTCTGCTCTGGTCTAGCGATGAGGAAGGATACAGCTGAGAATGTTGACGTTGTGTGTGATTACGAGTGGATTTGCTCCGAGTACGTGCTGGTCCGGGTTTGGCTCGACCCTCTGATTTACCCCAGATGGAAGCTCTTTCTCTAGATTCACACAGTAGTTGCTCTGAAATCCCGGGACACATATTTCATAATCTGAGTGTTGCTCAACTCTAAATATATTGTCGAGGATGCATTAATATGATCTGATTGATCAAATGGTTTGCTGTAATTCTTGCTGGACACCATGTTTGTGCATTAAAGGAATAGTTCACCCAAACATTCAAATGTATTGACAATGTCCTCACTCTCAGGCCATTCAAGATGTAGATGAGTTTGTTTCTTCATCATATTTGTAGAAATGTAGCATCACATCACGTGCTCGCCAATGGATCCCCTGGAGTGAATGGGTGCCATCAGAATGAGAGTCCAAACAGCTGATAAAAACATCACAATAATCCACAAGTAATCCACATGATTCCAGTCCATCTATTAATGTCTTGTGAAGCCAAAAGCTGCTTGTCTGTAAGAAACAAATTCATCAAGACATTTTTAACTTCAAATGAACCTTCTATCCATAATAATGCTTCCTCCAGTGAAAAAATTGTCTGGTCTGAATCAGGAGAGAAATATGAACAGATCAAGCTCCGTTTACAAGCCAAAACAGCTCTAAACAAAATGTGGGTGGATTTTAGGATAGCAAGAGATGGACTTTTTCACTGGAGGAAGCGTTATTATGTTTAATGGACTTGTATTTTAGCAATGGATTGAAGTTAGGAGTGTAGATTACTTGTCGATTATTGTGGTTTTTAACAGCTGTTTGGACTCTCATTCTGACGGCACCCATTCACTGCAGAGGATCCATTAGTGAGCAAGTGATAGAATTATATATTTCTCCAATATTTTCTCCACATTTTCAGCGCATTTTCATTTTTGGGTGAACTATTCCTTCAAGGAGTAATTAAAGTTCACAGTGGACTAGGGCTGTCAAAATGGCTGAAAAACGAAATTCGAATTTTGTACTTGAATATTATCAATATTCAAATTATATTAGAATTTAAAAGGCATAATTTCAGTTAGGGAGAAAAAAAGCTGTTAGCGTCTCACTTGAGGCCACAAGAGGGCGCATCGAGCAAAATATTACTAATGCACGTTTCTTCAAAGCAATAAAATAACAGGACTATCTTTGAAAAAAATGCATAATGTTTAAAATAATGTTTATAAACTATATATAAAATTAATGAAGTTACTTAAACAATTAGAAACAAAATAGCATCTTGTATGTATGTATGTATAGTTAATGCAAAGGACCGAAAACCAATCACAAATAGTACTTTTTTCATTTAAAAACATGAGATGCAGTGGGATGGGGAAAAACTGCCATAAAGTCTCGACGCTTGTTCGGCACCCATTCACTGCAGAGGATCCATTAGTGAGCAAGTGATAGAATGATATATTTCTCCAATATTTTCTCCACATTTTCAGCGCATTTTCATAGTTTATAAACTATATATACAATTAATTAAGTTACTTAAACAATTAGAAACAAAATAGCATCTTGTATGTATGTATGTATAGTTAATACAAAGGACCGAAAACCAATCACAAATAGTACTTTTTTCATTTAAAAACACTTTGAAAAAAATGCATAATGTTTAAAATAATGTTTATAAACTATATATAAAATTAATGAAGTTACTTAAACAATTAGAAACAAAATAGCATCTTGTATGTATGTATGTATAGTTAATGCAAAGGACCGAAAACCAATCACAAATAGTACTTTTTTCATTTAAAAACATGAGATGCAGTGGGATGGGGAAAAACTGCCATAAAGTTTGTTTATGTATGATATATTTAAAAACATATTATATTTTTCATTTATACTATGAATATGTATTGTGCTGTTTACAACATAAAGCCTATTTGCAATTGGTAATAAGATGTTTTGTCAGAAAGAACATTTTTTGCACTAAATGGGCTCAAACATTAAATTCAAAAACTTCCGTTCTTGTATTTTCACAGGAAAAACAGACAATGTTAGAACTCTTCTTAACCGCGGCAAACCCATCAGTGGTGATCATCTCCTCAGGCAGTGCACAAACCATCCTGCTTCATGACAATCCCACAGTGAACATCTACGTAAGTACCGATGCATTCAGTGTTTTCATTTGTAAATCCCGCCAGAGTTGCTAAAAATAACACATGTTGCACATGCAAAGGATTCATCCAGATCTACATTTGTTGACGAGCTGCCAGCATAAAGACGTTTGCATCCACATCTTTATATTTAACAGTGGAACAAATGGTGTGTTGCGTGGGAGCCGTTGGCAGGTGTCTGACAATAAAAGCAGCTACAGCTGCACACTTTCAGCTCTGTTTTGAGAGGCAATTAACCTTGTTTGTTTAGCCCATGACCCCATGAGAATTTGCAAACAGACTTAACTAGTGTCGAATATGGATGTGCCAGAGCTCTCGAAACAAAACAGCCCAGTATGACAAAAGCAGTGCTGCTCCATGATTTGTTTTCTTCAATTTGTTCTTTCCACTGCTGAACCTTGTTAACCTTTATTAGATTGCTGTGGAACAATGCGCATTGGAACTGCAGTGCAAAACGAAAGGGAGCGAACGTCTATTTCCTTGCAAGGAGGGGAAATTCAACTCCGCCCCAATTGTGACTGAATCCAGACTATGAGATATTAAAAATGCAGTGTGTTATGATGGGAGAATCTGATGGCCTGGGGAGACATGCGATGTCTTGAGTCTGGAGAAACAGCATGTGTTGTTCTTGAGGGTTCTTATCAATAGACGCGGTCAGGCCGGGCAGAGAAACACTCCCGACCGTTTCCAACACCAGCCTGAATCCATCACAACCTGTTCGACTCGACAGGCAGAGAACGAAGTCTGCTTTTCAGAGTAGATTGTACTATTTACATACATAGAATATCAACACTGCTTTTCAATGTTTAATTGAAGGGATAGTTCACATAAAAATGAAAATTCTTTCATTAATTACTCACCCTCATGTCATTCGAAACCTGTAAGAACGTTGTTCACCTTTGGAACACAAATTAAGATTAGGGGTAGGCAGGGAAGTGCACAGACATTTTGAGGTGCAGGAGCTCAAGTGGAAAAAAGGGCACTTCTCATATATATTTTATTAATCGAGATTTTTTTCTAAACAAAACGTCACTTGTTATTTAAAAGTTGAACTTACATTAATTTACATGGCTTTCTAAACATGCCGCTCTTTTGTGCGAGACGCGAGTGCAATGGTGATAGATTTCCCTATAGAAAATGCGATAAATATGCGTTCTGTGTGAACGGCTTGGTTTCAGTTTTGATGCAAACAACATCTTCTCCGCATTGATTTTCTCTTTTTCCGCAATATTTTGGAACAATGTAGCAGTGCCACATCTAGTGGGTTCAACTGGATAGGCTAACAAAAACATTAAAATGCAATGACACCTACATCATCATCGCATCTCGTGTGCCACTGATAAGGCAGCCTGATGCACACCTAAAATTAGAATGCAACGTTATTGTATTCGAATGTAGATTTATATTTAAAATTCGACGAATATTCAAAATTCGAAATTTTTTTGACAGCCCTACAGTGGACAGAGGCTCAGTCTTGTAGAGTCAGATGTCGATGGTACAGACACCAAACACATGTTACTCTGTTTATTCCTCCATGAAACATTCATGGCTGCCCTCCTCTCATGGTCTTGTCGATACACTCATTGCAGTGGAGCGTGATAGAGATTTCTGCAGAAAGTTTCTCTCAAACCTCACTGAAGCACCGGCAGCAGTCAATGTGCTGTGAGATCTCTGTGTTCACTGGGTCACTTGTGCTGGGATTCACTTCAGCTCGTCTTTACCCTGCTGCACCTCATGAAGTCTTGGCCATGACACATCAGGGTTAACTAAACTCAAACTCAAACTCAAAAAAAAAAAAAACTTATTTATTTAATATAATAATACTAATAATATAATATATGTTATGTGCATGATAACATGGTAACAATTCATACTGAATGTGAGGGAGATTTTATTAAGAGTGTTGTTTAAACTGTCTAAATGCTTTATTATATGCTTGAGTTATTTTGATGTGCTAAAAGACCAACAGGAAATGTCACTGTGTGTGTGTGCAGACAAGTGTAAGACCAAAAATGTTATTTTAGCTTCTTAGATCATCCTAGCTTCTTAGAAATTATTTTTCCATAAATACTTAGAAAACGCATCTAGGGGACATAGTTGGATACCTTAAATGGGCAAATTTTTTGAATATGCATTATGATTGGATGAGATTGAAGCATCCTGATTTAATTGGGGTATAAATGCTAAGTCAACGTATTTTCCTGTTTGTCGCACTCTGCAGGCAGCATGAATGAGTGTTATGACTGTAGACCTTTTCTTGCGAGAAAATAAATATTCAAAAGATTGTTGTCTCATACCTTCATTGAAATGGAAGATTGCCACAACACTAAAAAAAGAAAAGAAATAATATTCATTAAAACTACATTACATCAGTTATGTCTTCCATGTCATTTCATTTTAATTCTACTTCATTAAATTCTAATTCTAATTGAAATTTTCCATCCTGTTTGCCAATTTAAAAAGTATTCTCAATCCAGTCCTGAATGACTCACCAGCTACAGGGTACAAAATAAAGATCATTCCTTCACTGAGGAACAGTGAAAGTAAAGCTTCTGGAAACAAACATTCCTCAAAAGCCTGATGATCAGATTTGAGACTCACTGATTTTTCTAAAAATGATCTCTGGATAATCAAGTAAAGCCAAGCTGCTTCAGTTCAGTAAGTGTTCATCTGGAAATATTAATAAGAGTTATTCTTATGTTTATTTTATAAAAATCTAAGATTTGAAGCATGAAATTATGTACGTTTGTACAATTATACTAAAATACCTTTTATTTGATAAAAAAAGTCTAAACTATCAATCAGATGACAGAAGGAATGGAGTAGAATGTGTGACAGAAATGTTTTGATTATGTTGATCATTTGCAAGCCTTAGAAATTCATCAGCTATGATACAGTAGCTTGGGGTTAAAATTGACAGGTCTGTTTACGTCTTAATGTGCACCTCAACTCGCAGCTTTACTGTCACACTTTATTTTAAGGTACAATTTTCACCATTAACAAACCATTAACTACGACTTTTGCCTCAATAAACACCTAATTAGCTTCTTATTAGTAGTTAGTAAGGTAGTTGTTAAGTTTAGATATTGGGTAGGATTAGGGATGTAGAATATGGTCATGCAGAATATGTGATTTATAAGTACTAATAAAAAGCCAGTTTGTTAATAATACGCATACTAATAAGCAACTAGTTAATAGTGAGAATTGGTCCCTATACTGTGTTACCACACATTACTTGTGTAGTGGAGATTCCTATAATGAGTCCGCTGCAAAATGCTCAAGTGGGTGCTAGCTAGCCATTTAAATGTAAAGCAGTAAGCTCATTGGCTGCGTATGCAACATGAACCAATCAGCTTGTGCCAAGTTGCTTAAAACGATAACAATAATTAGACGATATTTATATAAATTGATATAATAATCGATAAAATATAAATTGAATAATAAATTATAAAGCCTTTTTTTCTAAAAGTGTGCATAATCTTTTCAGTCAAATTCTTAAATTGAATCAGTCAATTAGAATAATAAGTCATTTGGGCTGTTACCAAGCAAATTAAATCAGTATTGACAAAATTAATCTTTGCAATGCAGAGAAAACACAGAAGCTACATTAGAAGTGGCATTTAGATGCATTTACACACTGTTTAATGCAGGACATGAATGTATTTAACCTGCAGTTATAAATGCATTAATATTGTTTTGATATTTTAATCATAAAACGTAAAATACTTATATTTAAAATTATATATAAAAAATAACCAAACAAAGTAGTTTCACTTTCACAACGAAAAACACGGCGGCCTAGCGTTAGTGGAAGCTGTGGCTTAGCGTGAGCAGAGGCGGAGGGGGTTGAGAACGGCAACCACATGTGACGACCCTGGGCTGGACTCCGCTTCGTCCACGGTGAAAGCCGATCCGGCGATCCACAGCACTAAGTTGATGTATTCCCTCAGCGACCAGCACAGATCAGCTCTAGGCATGACGAAGCAGATATCGTTCTCTTTTGGAAGACCAAACAAAGTAGTTTCGCTTTCACAACGAAGCACACAGCGCCTTCACAACATGGCAGCAGCGGCAACAATACTACAGTGAGAATAAAAGTTACGCCTTCATCCTTTGCGTGAACATTTGGGTGGCGTTATGCAAATCTTCCCACATAGTGAGGTAGATATGTGAGGCCGTGTTAGAACGAGCCGTTTTAGGTAGGCGTGGTTGACTCTTAACTTTTATAAAGAATATCTCTTTGGATTTGAGACTTTAGTCTTTGCAACTTTACAGATCTTCTTTATGCACCAAGAGCTTGTTAACACTCCAAAGAGAAATTTAAAATTGAAATCGCATCATATGGCCCCTTTAACATAAAACATTGAATACTGATATTTAAAATTATTATAAAAAAAATTAAAAGATACTTTAAATGGGAAATTAAAACCACCAGTAGGTGGCAGCAAGTCACTGTTAATAAGCGAGTCATTGCGACTGATCCGAATCATTTAAATGGTTGATTCATTCAGGAACAAAACAGCGTCATTGTTGTCGAAATAGAGCAAAAACAGTCAATATTGTGTCTAAAATGTAAGTGTCTTAATATTAAATTCTTGTTTATTGAACTGCTGTATAAAATTTGCAAGGGCGTAAATTTTGTCTAACAATAAACAATAAACATAACATTTCTCAAGAGCAATTTTTGAAGGGGACACAAATAATACAGCTAAATAGTACTTGTAAGGATATTTATATACAGTGGAAAGCCTTACTACTAATAGTGTAGCAGGGAGACAGTGCCAAATGAGACAACTTCAGGCTGTTATCGCGTTGCAACTGCGCTCGTGTCAAGTTGAAGACATTACTATTCGTCACAGTATTGCCAAGTCCGTGGTTTTCCCGTGGAATTGGGCTACTTTATCACTCTTGCCGCGGGTTGTTTTTCATGTCCTCGGGTTGAAGTGACCCCAATAACGTGTATTTTAATCCCCGGAATGTGATTTTTACCGGGGGACCCCTTCGAAATGCAGTTAGTTTGGGCTAGTTTTGAGTAGCAATTGGGAGGGGTTTTGTTATGAAAACCTGGCAACCCTTTCCGTCAAGCAGGTCACGATATTATTCCGTCAAGCAGGTCAAGCAGGTCACGATATTATTGCTAACGTAGTGGATTCATCGAAAAATACATCATAAAGAGAAAATAATCACTACATCCAATGTTTAAGTGAATGAAATAGCCTTGACAGACTTACTGAAGTTCCACAACTATTGGCTTTGTTCTCTCTCACTGGACTTGTGTGTGTGTGTAGGTGATGTAAAAGAGGAAAGCAGGCATTTGGACCAAAGCACTGTGAGACAAGGGAGGGGGAGACTTAAAGTGTTTCTTAACTTAAAACGCATTTTTGCCCCGTTTGTGTTGTTTTACTACTGACAACTTAAAACTTAAAACATTGTTATTTATAACACATTTATGTTTTTAATCATATTTTTAGGGGGGGAGGGCAACCCTCAGATGATTGCCCCCCGACCCCCCGGGATTTCCGCCTATGTACAATTGTAATCACGCTGCTTTTTGGTGGAAAAACGTCAGTCTTCGCATGATTCTGATTAACTAGATGAAATTATATAAATATATACATTTCTGCCCCCCTATCATGAATTTTGTTATCATTCTAAATGCATTTTAATAAACTGAATATTTAAACTTTAGCTAACTTACATGGGAGCTCTCTCATGAGTCATGGATGTTAGCAAGAGAAATGAACAATAAAAACTCCCCAGAAAAAAGGGTACTTTCTCTCGAGGGACAAAAAGGGCAAGTGCTCAAGCCCCCTTTGATGTCTATGTGTACACGTGCCTGTTTAAGCACTATCACTTTAAACACAAATGCCTTTCCAGTAGAATCAGTATCACATTCATTATACACTGAATACTGTCATCATTTATCGCTTTTGTTATTCATGTACCACAAAAAATACTACTGTATTTTCTTGTAACATTTGACAACCAAAGCAAAAATTCTGACAGATTGTGCCCAAAAATTAAATTACTTTAGTGCCACATGATCCTTCAGAAATATTCTAATGTGCTGATTTGCTGCTCAAGAAACATTTCTGGTTATTATCAATGTTGATAATACATATACATGATATTTTTCAGGATTCACAGATAAATAGAAAGTTCAAAAGAACAGCATTTATTTGAAATATAAATCTTTTGTAACATTATAAATGTTCTTACTGTCACTTTTGATCAATTTCAAGTCAAGTCAAGTCAAGTCTGCTTTATTGTCAATTCTTCCACATGTACAGCACATACACACAGATAACTGAAATTGTGTTACTCTCAGACCCTTGGTGCATACAGATAACACTAACAGTAGAACATAAATACAGATAGATACAGATTAAATATAAAATACAACTATACAAATATACAAATAAGGTAAAATGTAAAAAAAGATATAAAGCAGCACAAGGCACCTTGCAGATAGAGTGCAATCCAGTGTAGTAAACAACAGTGCAGATATAATGATTTGTAGTGTAAAAGAGCTTATTCAGACTGAACCAGAGTTCAGTGGTGCATGGGGCAAAAGAGGGACAGCCTATGGATGAAGCTGTCCTTCAGTCTGCTGGTCCTGGCCTGGAGACTCCGCAGTCTCCTCCCTGATGGCAGCAGACTAATGAAGTTGTGTGTCGGGTGAGTGGGATCACCTGCAATGCAGAGGGCTTTGCGGGTGAGACAGGTGTTGTAAATGTCCTGGAGGAAGGGGAGAGAGGCACCAACGATCTTCTCAGCTGCTCTCACTATGCGTTGAAGTGTCTTGCGGCAGGACGCGTTGCAGGCGCCATACCACACAGTAATGCAGCTCGTCAGAATGCTCTCGATGGTGCCTCTGTAGAAGGTGCACATGATGGGGCCGGGGCTCTGGCTCTTCTTAGTTTGCGGAGGAAGTAAAGACACTGCTGTGTTTTCTTGGCCAGTGCTACGGTGTTGTCAGCCCAGGAAAGATCCTCTGTGATGTGCACACCCAGGAACTTGGTGCTGCTCACCCTCTCCACAGTCACACCATTGACGGTCAGAGGAGCATGCTGAGTGCGCACTCTCCTGAAGTCAATAACAATCTCCTTAGTTTTCTCCACATTCAGAGAGAGATTGTTGTCACTGCACCACCCGCCCAGGCGGCTCACCTCGCTCCTGTAGTTTGTCTCATCTCTGTTGCTAATGAGACCCACTACAGTTGTGTCATCCGCAAACTTAATAAGGAGGTTGGAGTTGTGTGATGGTGTGCAGTCGTGGGTCAGCAGAGTGAAGAGGAGGGGGCTCAGCACACATCCTTGGGGGGCCCCAGTGTTCAGTGTGATGGTGCTGGATGTGTTGCTGCCGACCCGTACTGCCTGAGGTCTTCCAGTCAGGAAGTCCAACAGCCAGTTGCACAGCGAAGTGTTGAGCCCCAGCTGGACCAGTTTGTGAATGAGCTGTTGAGGGATGATTGTGTTGAATGCTGAACTGAAGTCTATGAACAGCATTCTGACGTATGAGTCTTTTTTGTCCAGGTGTGTGAGTGCTGAGTGGAGGGTAGAGGCGATGGTGTCATCGGTCGAGCGTTTGGACCGATATGCAAACTGGAAGGGGTCCAAGGAGGGGGGGAGGGCAGACTTGATGTGGTGCATGACTAGCTGTTCAAAGCACTTCATGAGGATGGGGGTAAGTGCAATTTGACGGTAGTCATTGAAGCAGGATGGAGACGACTTCTTCGGGACTGGAATGATGGTGGTAGCTTTGAAGCATGTGGGGACAACAGCCTGACTTAGCGAGATGTTGAAAATGTCTGTGAAGACATCGGTGAGTTCCACTGCACAGTCTCTCAGTACACGCCCAGGAATGTTGTCAGGACCCGGAGCTTTGCCTGCATTGATCCTGCTGAGGGATCTCCTCGCGCTGTCCGGGGACAGCGTCATCACCTGGTCGCCGGGAGGAGGTGGAGTCTTCTGTGCAGTGGTGCTGTTTTGTGCCTCAAAGCGAGCGAAGAGGACGTTCAGCTCATTCAGCAGGGAGATAGTGCTGTCACAGGTGCGTGGTGGGGGCTTGTAGTCCGTAATGGTCTGTATCCCCTGCCACAGGCCCTGAGTGTCTCTGCTGTCGCTGAAACGATGGGCTATCCTCCTGGAGTACTGTCTTTTTGCCTCTCTGATGCCGCGGGAAAGGTTGGCCCTAGCTGTCTTCAGGCCCACCTCATCTCCAGCTCTGAAGGCAGCGTTCCGCGTCTTCAGGAGTCAGTTGACCTCCCATGTTAGCCACGGCTTCTGGTTGGCCCAGACAGTGATGATCTTTGTGACTGTTACATCATCAGTACACTTGGTGATGTAGGCAGTGACAGTCTCTGAGTACTCCTGGAGGTCTGTGGTGTTATTGTATGTGGCAGCCTGCTTAAACATATTCCAGTCAGTGGTGTTAAAACAGTCTTGAAGAGCCTCTGACACTGCTCACTGATGTGCTGGTACAGTTCATTTAGTGCCTCGCTCCTGTTGCTGTTGTTGGAGCTGGGAGGGATGTATACAGCAACGAGCAGTATGACTGTATATTCCCTCGGTAGAAAATGGACGGCACTAAATAATCATAAACTCCACCAGGGATGAGCAGTGTTTGCAGACCACAACAGCATAGTGACACCACGCATCATTGATGTAAACACAAAGCCCGCCGCCGCGGGTCTTACCTCCCTCGACGCGAGCTCTGTCTGCTCGATAGCATGTCAGAGCGGACAGACATGTAGTCACATGATATTCAGACTAGCAGCATGACTGTAAACATGGTGTATATTGAGAACTTTCATTTCTGACAATTTGATGCTTCATTGGTAAATAAAAGTATTACTTAAAAAAAATAAAAAAAATAATAATATATCTATAAAATACATTTAATTTAAATTTAAAATTACTGACCCACATTTTTTTTCATAAGTGATAAGTTACTGTAAGGGTCAAACTGTAGTTCTTACTTTTTATTCCATATATTATGCTGGAGTTTTGAATGTTAATTTTGGACCTTGGAGTCAAGTCTCAATATTACATCCAAAGCAGTGCAGAATTAAATATTATTCCCTCTTCTTTCAGCATATGCACTAAAATATATTTATTCCAGGCGTGACATATTCTGATGTTCGTTCACTATGTCATATATGTTTTTGCAGCGTGAGAGAAACTCTTTTGATGGAGACAAATCATTGCTTGTTATTGTTCTCCATTTCTTCGTAAATGTCATGTGACTGAAAAATTTGCTTAGGGTGCAAATATGCAGAACATTGTTTCTTATTTTTTCTATTGATTTGTGGGTGAAGTGTGACCTGATGGTCTGTTCTGGAGATTCATCATCACATCACACGTTTCTGATTGTTTCACTGGTTGCTTGCGGTCAAGCTGCTTCCTGCGGTTTTGATGCCTCACATCACTCATTCAAGACAAATGACCATCAATCTACAGACGCCTTATTGTGCTTCAGATGAGCTCGTGTCTACATGCTTTCCTGTCTCTGTATTTCCCTCCAATACACATGAAAAAGTCCAATCAGCCAGAGGTCTCGCTTCAGTAAAGTCCACTGACTCCCTCCCACTTCATAAACACAGAGACGGTCATTTGTACAGTATATTGCACATTGTAAATACTGAATAGTTTTGCTGACTTGAATACGATCAGTTTTGAGTATATTGACTATTTCACTCTGGCTGGGAATGTGGCTCAACCAATCAGAATGCAGAATTTTATAACTGAGTGATGTCACACTTGCAGTAACTTTGTTCTGATTGGGCTGCACGTAGTTTCATGATATTCAGACCAGCAGCATGACTGTAAACATGATGTATATTGAGAACTTTCATTTCTGACATAAATCGAGGTAGCTTGTATATTTCTTTTAGGGATGCACGATATATCGGCCACCATATCGGTATCGGCCCATATCGGCTCATTTTTTCTGTTATCGGTATCGGCCAAAATTTTCATATCGGTGCATCCCTAATTTCTTTCCTGTCTACAATAATAAGTCCAAAAGAAGGCAAAAACTGCAGGTTTTACTGAAGCTGTTTTTGCACTGATGCTAGACTTGTCATCAAAAAGACCCATTACCACATTTTAGTTGCTATATAAAGCTTGAATTTCCATTAAAATAACTGATTATATAAAATCACTCATAGCCTGATATGATATTTTGATCAACGCTCAGCCTTATCTGCACACTTTGAATGTGACCTTTTTCTTTGCACGGAAGGTTCATCATAATTAAGTGACGATTTGAAAAGCTGTGAGCAGTGGTAAAGGTATGACTGTCCTAGAATTTGTGTCTGCATAATACAGAGCTCTGGCTTTAAATCATGCTTCATAAATATTGCAAGGTTGTTGCCTTTGTATCATGTATATGTGTGTTTGTTTATATTCTGATTTCCATATCAGCTATTCTTATTCCATTGTTTTGCTGTACTGTGCATTTATTATGCTGTGCTTATGCTGTACACACACACACACACACACACACACACACACACACACACAGCAGTCAAAAGTTTAGAATAATTAAGATGGTTTATGTTTTTGAAAGAAGTGTCTCCTGCTCACCAGGAGTATATTTATTTGATCAAAAATACAGTACATTTTTTTTAAATAAATAAGTTTTCTGTGTAAATATATGTTAAAATGTAATTTATTGCTCTGATCAAAGTTGAATTCAGCATTATTAGTCTTCAGTGTCACAATTATGCTGATTTGCTGCTTAAGAAACATTTCTAAATGCTATCTATGTTGAAAGCAGTTGTGCTACCGAATATTTTTGTGGAAACCGTGATACATTTTATTTTTCAGGATTCATTGATGAATAGAAAGTTAAAAAGAACAGCACTTATTTGAAGCAGAAATCTTTTGTAACCTTATAAATGTCTTTACTGTCACTTTTGATTAATTTGATGCAACCTTGATCAATAAAAGTATTACTTTCTTTCATTTAAAAAAAGAAAAAAAACAGACCCCAAATATTTGAATGGTAGTTACACAACTGATTTCAACATTGATATTATTCAGAAATGTTTCTTGAGCAGCAAATCAGAATTCGATAATTGTAATAATATTCCATAATATTAAAGTTTTTTTTCTGTATTTTTCATCAAAAAAATGCAGCCTTGATGAGCAAAAGAGACTTCTTTGATATATTTTGAAAACCTTTCACCAGTAGTATGGAATTGTGTAATTTTTCTTTATACTTTACTGTAATAAACAGTAGATGAACTTCAGGGGAATGCTGTCAAAAGTCAGACACTGCCATCTAGGATCTCTGCGAGAAACTGCCTGACTGTAGATAACAGGCTTTAAACAGCAGTGCAGATATTGCTATGAAAGATTTGACATCAAGGAATCATTTGATTATTTGCATGTAGTGTTGTTTTCTGTGTTGTCCGCAAACAGAACTGTCCTTTTAGTTCCAGGCCCGCATGTGGAGACTGAAGTTGATTCTCCTGACCTGCTTTTATATTGTATCTTATCCTAAAATCAAACTCATTTCCATCCATCTTACAGGTAACAAACGGGTCTTCAATAAATGTTTTCCTGCCAGTTGGAGGACGTCCACAAACACACGTTGCCCCGTTCGCAGACAGCGATTCTGAAGTTCTGGAATGGGCAGCAGAGACGTTTGGTGGAGTGACGTCCTTCACCACAGCACGAGATCCCATGACCATAACTTTCACCGGGATGAAGGGTAAGATCATGCTCTGCATCGGTGTAGTCGCCTCTTAAGATGCGTGCATTATCAGTGATCTGGTCATTTCTGAAACACTGAACTCTTTCAGGTGCACAGCAACCATCAACGTGTGACCTGCAGCCAGAAACACCAGCAGATAAACAGTTCATTGATCTGAAGCTGACACCTCCATCCGATGAGCTCAAATCATGTTACACAAAGAATTCTGGGGAACCACTGCACGTGATCAATATTCCTGATGGCGTCAAAATACGGTAAATGGCACCAGTAGAAATGGGATATGGAAATGATTTATTTCCATGATTGGTCCAAAATGCAGCTTCTACTCTGACTGGGACAGTGCTTCACTTCTTCTGGCCTCTACTCATTATCTGTACAGCACAGAATTGAAGTTGAGGTTTCATTTGTTTGTTTTTAAAGATAGTTTAGTTTTATCTCTCCTCTGTTGTCATTGCTTCCAACATTGTCATCTTCTACTAAATCTCTCCTGTCTGAAGTTTAAAGTTGAAATGTGATCACTCCATTTTTTTAAAACTCTGGTCATGTATCAACATTGCATTAATGTGGCTTTTTTTCTTTTCAGGAATGTTTCTTTGCATGTACCATCCAAGTCTAAAGTGGTCCTGAGAGGTCCAGCAGGCACTGAGTGGACCATCGACGACACTAAGGATATCCAATTGCTGGTGAGAATTGCATGTGGAAGCTTATTTCCACCACAGAATACACATTTTTATCTAACTTTTGTTTTTCTTGTTATTGCAATCCATAGTGTATTCTGACTTTTCATATCATAAGTCACAAGTCATAAGTGAGAAAATCCATAGTGCAAGTTAACTCGCAACAATAACTTTACATAACTCACATTTGCAAGTTACATAATGCAATTCTGACTTTTACATCTCACAATTCTGAAAACGTTCTTCTGTGTTCACATCTTGCAATTAATAATTAGCTAATTTTGTCCAAATCGTGAAAAAAGATCCAAACTGTGAATTTATAACTTGCAATTACACGTTTACATCTTGCAATTAATACCTTGCAGTTGCAAGACATAAATTTACAATTCTGAGAAAAAAAGACCCAAATTGTCATTTTATAACCCACGATTACGAGTTTATATCTTGCAGCTCTGGCTTTTTTACATCTTGCAATTAATAACTCATAATTTTGAGTTCCAAACTAGCCTGCAATTATGAGTTTGCATCTAGGCATTCTGACTTATTTTCTTTGCAACTTGTAATTGCGAGACATAAACTCACAATTCTGAGGAAAAAATATCCAAACTGTGTCATTCAGATTATTTTTATTTATTATTTTGTCAGGATTCTGAATTTACATCTCAAAATTACTAACTTTCAATCAAAGTAAAGAAAAAAAGTCTGAATTGTGAATGTATAGCTCACAATTATGAGTTTACATCTCACAATTCTGACTTTTTTCTCATAATTCTGAGTTGTGCATATGAATTTCTAGAAAAAAGTAAGAATTGAGAGATAATGACTTTATATATTTATTGTATTGCGTAAATAAGCTTCCACATTTTCATGACCTTAAATCATCAAAAATAAGTGCTTTTTACCAGTACCTAACAAATTAAATAACAAGCATTCTGTATGACTAAGTATTTACGTTTCTCTTTTACAGGCGAACAATCGTATAATCCTTAATGGATTGAGTTTGCCTCCGAGGAGGACGATCTCTGATGACCCTAGAGAAATCAGGCAGAATGTGTTGTTATACTACAACAGCACCTCTATCACCAGCTACTCTGAGATCCGTCTGAACATGTCACACATCCAGCTGTGGATCAGGGACAGCACAAGCTCCTCAGGTAATGTGCTGTGGATCTTCTTTCACTCTCATTCGCCTGGACATTAGGTTTGGTCAGGAATCAGGCCTCATTGTGTAGTTCTTGGCTGCTTTTACTGCTCAGCTCTACAGGAAGACAGACAGACCCATTTGTCCATCAAAATACCAGAACTCATCATATAAAGGACTTTTTTCCCAGTGTTTAATTTTATCAACTTTTTTTTATTTTTTAGAATAAATCAAAACAGACACAAGCGAGTTGATTGTTTTCATGCAGTATAGAGCTATGAAATTAATGTGGAGGGCAGCTCAATTAATTTGATCTGGGAATGTCTGAGTTCATTTTGAGTCTTTTTCTCAGGAGTAAAGCAAAGGCAAAGTAACTAAAGTAAAAGCCTCCATTTTGCTCACTGTTTAATCTAATTTCTATCTAAGAGAAACAGCTGAGATGTTACATATGTAATCTCATTTGAGGTTCTTCTTTCATGAGGATTCTCTGCTCTTCCAGTAAAACCAGTGCCTGAGTTTCATCATGGGATGCTCAAAAGCATTTAGGGTCAATCTGTTGAATTTTTATTAGCATGCATGAAAACATATGGACCACAAAACCAGTCTTAAGTCGCTTGGGTATATTTTTAGCAATAGCCAAAAAAACATTGTATGGGTCAAAATTATAAGTTTTTCTTTTATGCCAAAAATCATTAGGATATTAAGTAAAGATCATGTTCCATGAAGATATTTTGTAAATTTCCTACCGTAAATATATCAAAATTAAATATTTGATTAGTAATATGAATTGCTAATAACTTAATTTGGACAACTTTAAAGGCGATTTTCTCAGTATTTTGTTTTCTTGCACCCTCAGATTCCAGATTTTCAAATAGTTGTATCTCGGCCAAATATTGTCCTATCCTAACAAACATCAATGGAAAGCTTATTTATTCAGCTTTCAGATGATGTATAAATCTCAATTTCATAAAATTGACCCTTATAACTGGTTTTGTGGTCCAGGGTCACATATGCTCGTTGATTTGTTCCCGTCGTCTATAAGACCCGGCAGACACACACTCAGGTGTTCCTGATGTGCACTGATTCCATGAAAATGAGTTTACGTTGCTTGTAGCCTCAAGCTGCAGAAACATTGCTTTTCAATTATGGAAAGGTGTTGCAATTCTGTTGCGAGAGTTGTAAACCTTTATTAAATGTATTATTGAGACTGTTTGTCTGCTGTCCTGTTGCTTCACCTGTAGTATCAGCAGAAGTGGAGCACACCACACCAGCACCCAGTTCTTCTCCGGTTCCTCTTCAGATGCAGCTGTTCTCATCTCCAGACTACAGGTTGCCTCTGGATCCCAGCAGCAAAGTTCAGAGTGACAAGAGGGTCTATGCGGAGGTATATGATTCTCAGGGCTCATATAGTCTATATTTATTGTAATTATTCTGTGGAGATTTCTGCATGACCCATATTTGCAGCTTTCAGTAACAGGCATGTGATCAGCTACGAACAAAATAATAGTTTATAATAGTTTTCGAATGTACATAAACAACCCAAACTCACAGCGTTTGCAGAGATGAAATCATTAAAGGGATAGTTCACCCAAAAATGAAAATTCTGTCATTAATTACTTACCCTCATGTCGTTCCAAACCCATAAGACCTCTGTTCATCTTTGGAACACAAATTAAGATATTTTTGATGGAATCTGAGAGCAAAATGGCACCAGGATGACGCGGAGACGACGAATTGTTGAATAGAGTTGTTATTTTTTTTCTTTTGCGCACAAAAAGTATTCTCGTAGCTTCGTAATGTTACGGTTGAACCCCTGATGTCACATGGGTTATTTTACCGATCTCCTTGCAACGTTTCTGGACGTTGATCGTGTAAGGACCCTTGCCGTCTATGGGAGGGTTAGAGAGCTGTCAGAATGCATCACAAAGTTCTTATGGCTTTGGAATGACATGAGGGTGAGTAATTAATGACATAATTGTAATTTTTGGGTGAACTAACCCTTTAATGAAATCATACTTCTGTTTGGCTGATGAGTGACTTTTATTTTGACATCCTTTTTTAAACAACTTCAAACGTGCTTTCAAAAGTATAAATCTGTTTATTGCCTATCAAGGCCATTTCCAAATGATTTATTTCTAATTTAATAAAATAAAAAAAAATCACTGCAGCATATTACTTACTATCTTTAAACTAAATACTGTGATGTCATGTATGTCAGCTTTATATCAACATCTGCAACCAAAAAAAACATATCAGTCAACAACTAAATGGCCACATAATGGCATAAAATGAGCTGTCCACAGAATTTCTGAAACATATTAATTATTAGGAAATTTATTTCTAATCATATTCACTCAAAATAGTCTAAAAACAGCTATCAACCAATGACAATAATATCAAATGCTCAAATGTTGTCCAGATAACCTTATATTTGCACAATTCATGTGGCTCATACATACTTCAGAAATACTGAATTACAGAAAAATCCCATCCCTGCATTAAATGGTCTTTATTGTGCTGAAGCACTCTGTATACCCGGGTATCATGGCAAACACAATAGAAAATGATTGAGGTTCTGATATACAAATGAAACAATACAAATACAAACACCAATGCAAACACCTCAATTTGTTAAAACATTTATTCTTTCTCTATACCAGATCTCAAGTGAGAGCTACGGAGAGTTTTCCCTAAGCATTCAGGTCAGCAGCTGTTGGGTTCGCTCCATGCCAGTGGTGAGGAAAATGCCGTTCAAAGAGGAGGCATGTTACATCGAGGACTGTCCTAAGAGACTCAGCTTCTCCTTCGAGATGCTTCAGGACCTGCCGTCCAGCTCATGGGACCTCGAATGTGCAGTTAAACTTTGTTATGACAGTAAAAAGGTTAGTGGAGTTCTGTTTTTCAGACAGTGTAAAACACTCTTTGCAAAGCCCATATTACACAATCATCTCTTGTTGGTCTCTTTTGTGATTTTAGTTTTGTACAAGCGAAACACAAGTCAAGAGGAGCTTGCAGGTCAAGCCATATATCTCAAACCAAAGTGAGTACAAGCTAATTTCATCTCAGTGCAGCAAGAAAAATCATACTAAATGTCCATTTGAATGTGTTCAATCGATATGGGGTTGACAATGGCAAAAACTACAGAGCAGAGTGGCTGATGGCCGATACAATGCTGACATAGTAAGTGTAATACTAGTGGTTGCCAAATATTTGTTATTTTTTTAATTATTGGCATCAGCTGATATTTTTATTCTGTTTGGCTGATAAGTGTCATTTTTTTATTTTATTTTTTAAACTTTTTTTTCAACTACAACTTCTTAATTTGTGAAAAATACTATAGTAGGATTTGCTGAATCAAGAAATCTCTATCTAAAGAATAAATCTGTTTATCGCCTATCAACGACTTATTTTTAATTTAGTAAAAATAAAAATTTCACTGCAGTATGTTACTTACTATCAAATACTGTGATATCATATCAGCTTTATATCAATATCTGCAATCAAAAAAATCCATATCAGTCAACCACTAAATGGCCACACAATGGCAGAAAATGAGCTGTCTACAGAATTTCTGAAACGTATTAACTGATATGAAATTTGTATCTAATCATCACTCAAAATAGTCTAAAAGCAACTATCAACCAATGATAATACCAATAATAAAAATAATAAAATGCTCAAGTATTGTCCAGATAATCATTGCTTATTGTGCTAATTACAGCAATAAACCATTCAAAAGGTAGAACATCCTTAACACACTTTCATAAAACTGGTATGGGTTTCCCCTGGGTGCTCCCACAAACTGTGTAAAATGGCAATTATAAATTTACAAACGTGGATGAAATGGCCAGAAACATTTATCTCGTTGGGCCATCTGTGTGCGTCAGCTGCCACAAATTGATATCTCAGATATTCAGGAAACTTGTAATACCCTTTAACCTTGAACTCTGTGATGCTGGATAACATTTGAGTCCTAATTTGGAGACACACAGGAAATAAATCCTCCCATTCGAAACACCATTCAGCAGTGTTCATTTCAGAGCACAACAATGGGACGACACGCTATTGTCCCAGATTCAAACTACTCCCATTTCGCCTCTGCAAAATTTGTGCTATTCTGGTGGAGCTGGAGCCGGTGTCGCCCCCCACCTCCGACTGACGTCATCAGTCGACATGTAGATGAGGTCAGGATATGAGGACGAGGACGACGGGAAGAGGGTGTTTATAGGAAGGCCTGCTCGCTGACCTTGTGGCCGCAATCAAAAATAATGAGCCAGTGTGATTTATTGTGTCCGAGGTCTGGTATGCTCGGCCTTTCCGAACACGGGGCCTGGGTCTCCATTGTCAGCCACACACAAAGAAGGGAAGATGTAGTTCTTTAAAAGTGAAGACTGTCCCCGGGAAGATGAGTCAAGAACAAACTCTTGCATTCCTCGCTGCCGGCCCCAGCAAATGCCTACTGCACTCCGCACAAACGCTGACACGGGGTCATGTTTCTGCAGGACACTACGTGCTTCGATCAGTCTCCATCCATGTTGTTTTTTTCCTCCACTGTTGTCCATTTGGGACAGTAGACAAGGCTTCTGCAGTTTGGTGTGATTCTTGACTTTTCTTTGGAGTCGTTTTTCCTGCAGGGCATCTCTGAAAGTCCAGAGATCAGCATTGAGACACGGTCAGTTTGAAAACTCTAAGTAGAAAACAGGTTGTAGGATCTGTTAGGATTCGCCTGTGTTTTGGAGGATGCTGTCCTTCCTGTTTGAGGGGCCGAAGTTCATCCCCTCCTGACCACCTGCTTGGCTGTTTCCTGCCTCTGTTTGCTCAGCTCAGACTTTCTGACCAAACACACAAATAAAAGGCGATATTTGGAGGAAGCTCTGCTGCTGACTTGGAGAAGAAAGCAAATAAAAATGGACATAAAACAGACCCTTCCTGTGGCGTCAAACCAAACGTTCCTCAAGCCTCTTGGGAACCATTATTTGAGCAGCCGAGGTGTTTTTGGTAAACACGCATTTCTTTGCAAAGGTGCTCGACCGTTAGCAAACACCTCGCTATCAAATCGTGCGATTACACAGACACGCACAACTTGATCAAAAACAAGCAGCTGCTATTGACCTTCGTGCTTCCCGTCATTGTCATGGAGAGGAAGATGAGTACGTGTGTGTAGAGCGGCATATATGAACACCAGGACATTGAGGTCATATGGTGGAGATGTAAACAGAGAGGATGCAGAGTGGACGCCACAGGAGACAAATGATGAGCCTTTGACCCACTCGCAGACACGCTTGGCCCACTGATGCACTTGAGGACCGCTGCTGTGTCTGTGTTTGCTCCACTTTTGACATGAGCAACCTGAGCTTTCTGTTAAATAACCTTTGAGAAGTTATGCTCTTGATTTCATCCAGTGTTGGCGAGTAACTAAGTAGTGATGCTACTACATTTGTCAGTAGTGTAACAGTAGTTTAGATGTATGCAAACGAATGCAGTTCCATAAAAGGGCAACTTTTATACTTAATTTGCCCTCAAAAGGTTTATAGTAGTACCTTAAGGGAATATATTTCTACTCTATGGGCCATTACTAACAGCTTGCACCAGCGCAAACCGTCTTTTGGTGTTAAAATAGTACTGTCAGGTTTTACCAAAGACGCGCAGTGAAGAATTAGTGCTGAAAAGGCATGGACATTTTTGCGCCCGAGCATATTGAATATGAATTTGTAGGAGTTTCCATTTCAGACGTAAAATTTATGGGAGGAGAGTATTAAAATGAATCACACAACGTGATTTAGTAATGTTTGCACTTGTCAAATTACTGGTATTTGCTCCATTATTTAACGCCCCAAAAAAGCATGTCTTAAACTATTTTGCGCTTGAAATGCCTGCAATTGTTGTTACTAGAGGAGGCACAGCAGAGAACAGAGAGCACGTGGTAGAAGGGAGAGGATTTTTTTCAACACGTATTAATTTATTTGGAATGCCAGAAGAATACAGGTGCATCTCAATAAATTAGAATGTCGTGGAAAAGTTCATTTATTTCACTAATTCAACTCAAATTGTGAAACTCATGTATTAAATAAATTCAATGCACACAGACTGAAGTAGTTTAAGTCTTTGGTTCTTTTAATTGTGATGATTTTGGCTCACATTGAACAAAAACCCACCAATTATGGCATGTCACCATATTCTAATTTGTTGAGTGGGTGGGTTTTTGTTAAATGTGAGCCAAAATCATCACAATTAAAAGAACCAAAGACTTAAACTACTTCAGTCTGTGCGCATTGAATTTATTTAATACACGAGTTTCACAATTTGAGTTGAATTACTGAAATAAATGAACTTTTCCACGACATTCTAATTTATTGAGATGCACCTGTACATTATCTGAACATCTTGTTTGCCAAGCCATGTTATTTTTAATTTGCTTCAGGAAATAAAAGACGACTTGGAACTCTCAACTAGGAGTCACGCAATACCAGAGCTATCAAAACTTCTTGCAACCCTTCATATTTTGGCCTCCGGTTCTTTTCAATGTACTGTGACTTCTTTATTTCTTTATTCTTTATTTGCGACTATGCTAATTTTCACTGCACTTGGTATATTGCGTTGGTCGATATGTAAATGAGATGTTGCGGCTGTGTTTTTTAATTTGCGCGTTATTAGTAAATCACCTGCAGAAATTTCCACGCCCATCGGTGCTGTTTTGGAACTGCGCTTTCACGCTAATTTGCCGTTTAGTAAAACTGGCCCTAAATGTGTCTTTACACAGCCAAGTTAAGACTGCTCAAAAGTCTGTGTAAAGATTCAATGCTGCATAAAAGCCAGGCTAAACTGCATGCTCTGACCCACCTCAGTCCCTAGTATCAAAGTATTTTATATATAAAGGTACAGTTGCTGTGTACTGTAAATACATTTGTGCCACCTCTTAGCAGCATTAAACGGTCTGTGTAAAGGCACCTAAAGGTACTAACGTGTACCTTTTAGGGTGCTAGTTAGAGTACAGAGAGTATTGCTGTAGTGACGAGGTGTTGAAAGGATTTTTTTTCTGACAGTGAAGCATTCCCCCCCCAATACACTACATTAGCTTCACAACCAAATAAACAAGGCAACAATCAAATGCTCAAAGTGAAGAAAAAGGGAAAATGGTTCATCTGGACAGTCTCTGTAACATTTTACATTTTCTTTCCTTTTTCTCTTCTTTCTTTTTTTGTGGGAACAAAATTTATATAATACTTATTTTACTAAATAAAGTTGAATGTGTAATTGACTTTTTAGTTGTGTAATATTTTATGATAGCACAGGAATCTCTTTCATCCCTCTTGCAGAATATATTTCATTGGTTGAGCTAAGATGAAATAAAGATTTCACGATAATAAGAACACTTTAATTTTAAGCATCCTATAAGGGTTTGATTTATAAATAAATGATCAGTAACAAATGTCTTTTGCTGAGAAACATGTGAATTACTAATCTTCAGTGCGTGCAGCTCTGATCTGCTCAGAATGTTCTGATCAATTTTGCAATAGAATGTAATGTAAATGCATTAAAATGTTTATACAATTTATATTAATAAACATATTTAATTAACTGCACGTGTTAAAGTATTTTGACAGCCTTGATATATACTGTAAACCTGGGCTCTTCAACTCCAGTGCTGGAGGGTCTTGCTCAGTTTAACTCTAACCTTAACCAAACACACCCAAACAAGCTAATAAATGTGTTCAGAGTTGCTTGCAAATGACAGAAATCTTGGTGGGTTAAATTGGGATTGGAACTACAGTCTGCAGAACACTGGCCATTCAAGACTGGAGTTAAGGAGCGCTGCTCTAGGGCATGGTTTTCCGTAAAGTGTGTATTGTGAAAAGCACTATATTAATACAACTGACTTAACTTGATGGTCTCAGTAACTTTCTTGTAGTTAGCTAGAAGCTTTTAGTGTAGCTAGCTACTTTTAAGGTAGCTTCTTTCAGAGTAATTTCTACTCTACGTAATGACTAGCTTGTAGCTTGACAAACAACAGATTCACAATACCTTCCTCGACACTGATGTCATCTAATGCTAACTGGCATACTGTGCCTATAGAACACTGATGTGGAAATTAAGTAGAGCTAAGTCTGGGGGTGTAATTCTTGCTTTGGGTTGCGAGAGGTCCCAAGTTCAAATCCCGGACGAGCCCCCAATTTCTTACTGCTGCGGTCTGACCTAGATATCCCTTTCAACTGAACAATGGGGAAAATCACTTTACAAAGGCATGTTAACAATTGTCTTTCACTGAATGAGGGAAAGCAGTGACTTCTGAACTGAATATTTGCTCTGTTTCAGATCCGTGTTTTGAGTTCGGACTCTCGGCTGTTCTGGGAATCGCATTCGGAGGATTTCTGATTGGAGTTCTCCTCACCGGTGCTTTATGGTTTATTAAGATACGAACAGGTGAGTTACAGGCATTTGGAATGAGTTATGTTTAGCAGAGCTTATGACTTATTTAAATACTCAAGCGTGAGAAGATGTATTTGGTAGAGTTTTCTCTGCTTCTTTAGCTTATGAGGGAAGAGGTGGAGAGAGCAGCTCTAACAAGCCTCGCGATGATTTCCAACTAGAAATAAGATGAAGCAGTTAAGTAAGGCCGCTGCCGCAGTACCTCCAGACTGATGAGCTGTTCTTGTCTTGAAGGGACTTTTTGACATGTTCTGAATATAAGTGATCCATTTATGAGTTTATAATCAATGATAACGTCCTGATTTCATGTGTGCATGTGTTTCAGGGCATGCTGTGGCTCTGGGAATGAGATCAACGGCGGCCGAGCTCTCAGGTAAACTGAACTCTAAACGAGTCAATCTTTTCCTCAGCACACATCCTCTACTCCTTTCCTGTCGCATTCCTTTTGCCTTTTATGATCGCCTCACTCGATAGTTGCCGTGGAAATCTGTTTTTGTTTATTTCACTCAAGATTCTCTGTGTCTTTTGTCCAGTCCTCTCTATATCCGGATGCCCATGTGGTTTGACCAAACGGCAGCCAGTGCCCACCCACCCGTCTCCCTCTGAGAACAGCAGCGCCAACGCCAGCATTGGCAGCACCCAGAGCACACCCACCAGCAGCATGGCATAACACCGTCGCCCCTAATGCTCTCTCCCTCTTGAAGCCATCTCGCTCCACATGTCCCATCGTCCCGAGCGAGAGAAAAAGAGGGGCAGTAGCAATCCTGAAATATTCCCTGTACCTCACAATACTCCATTCGCTTTCCCGGCTACGGGAAATCAGTGGGGACGAAGAACAAAAAAAGAAAAAGCTTGGCTCCCAGAGACAGGAAAAACAACGCATAACCCCCAGGAACTAACAGGAAATTCGTTGCATTCTTGCGCCGGTGCCTCTCTGATGGAGGCGAACTAAGATTTCACAGACAAACAGCGGTCTGACGCATCAGTTCGCTTTCAGACGCGGCTAAATGTGGCTCAAAGAGGCGACTGAACAAACGTCAGACCACCCCATATCCAAACACTCGGCTGTGGACTGACCTGATGAAATATTCCAACAAATCAAACTATTGGACATGAACATAAAAGGAAGCCCTTTTTTAGTTTTAGAGTTCTTACTGAAAAGGCTGTCTCACATGGGACAGATTGGGAAATGGCTACCTCTGAGTCTCTGTGGATGTAGATTTGTTTTATATTTGTTTGACCATAAATAGAAACAGTTTCTGAATCTCATGAAATCTGCCAAAACGTGTCCTATTTAACCCCCAAATCAATAGAAATACAGAAGCAGTACCTTTTTTAGCAATGTGACATTTTCTGATGCAGAGATAAATTATCTCATTCTTATTACTGATATGTAAAAAAAA